>NW_015509613.1:0-1879 GCF_001515645.1 Sinocyclocheilus grahami
CACATAAAACAAAACAGGAAATAATGTCAGAGAGAGGACCTTTGATGATCCTGATAATTGTCTGTCAAGATCAATAAGTCTCTTAACATATAAGATAATTTGACCTTTTTATGACAGGCAAGATCAGCTCAGGTTGTAAAATGTCAAGTGGTGATATTTAATTCATGATATAAAAAAAATACTATGAAAATACATATAAAAAATTATTTAATAATGATTAAGATGTGTCCACTCATAAGGTGGCTGGGAGACTGTTTGATGAAAGCATATCCTGAAAAGAATGAAGGCTTCCCATGTTAATGTTGGACAATAAATTGTGCGGATGAGCTACAAAAGCAGTTTGTTCAGAAAGTAGACGTATGGCATGGCCAATGCCCCTAAAGCAACCTGAGAACCAAACCAGCAACCTTGTGGTTCACAAACGTCATTAACTTCACACTTTAAACCACATAAAAGGTGGCTGGGAAAGCAATGTCGACAACCTCGAATTACATGATGGGAGCTACTTAAGTAGGTCCATGGGTTGTAGACGAGTTCAATGAATCAATGAGCTCCTTGTTTTTGCTAACATGGCATTCGCTCTTTTCGTCTGGCACATTACAGCGATTGTCCGACAAGGAACTTTTCTTTTGCTCTGACACATCTGAACTGATTACGATGTAAACCGGCATCTGTGACATACAACAGAGGCTATAACCATACTCAAACAAACAATGTGCCAACTAATGGCACGTTTAATGTGCGTCAAACCACTTCTGAGGCCGTTTTCAATGCCATATCCTCACACAACAGAAGCTTTGGTTGAGGTCGCGGACACTTGAGGCCATAAATCCGCTCCTTATGAATGGCCACTCTTCTTACAGAGCTCAGACAGAGCAGCGTTTGTGTTCTCGCAACAGCAGCAGCCGTCGGGCATCAAAGTCCCTCCCTGACCCCGATACGTCCCCTTCCCCTTCTCCAGTCCCCAGACACAAAGCGAACCCTTCAGCTTCACCGCCGCGCATGCTGATGATGTCATAGTCAGAGGATCTCTGGTGGAAGCTGATTGGCCGAGGTCCCGTCAGCCATACTGTCGAGAGACAGTCTTTGAGGGTTTCCGTTCGTTGCTTGAAGAATAGACAGGGAACTATAAATAGCCCGGTGAAAGGGAATGGAGGACGGAGAGATGAAATATGTGAGGCCATGTCTACATGGGAGGAACTGCAACGTGTGAGGTCACTGTTGGAAAACCTGTCACACAGGAAGTGGAAAGGGCCTCTCGGTCTTAGGATGGCCTTGATGAGCGAACTAAAGATGATTCGTTCTGCTCTGTTTTTCACAGGGGTTAACCATTATTTGGAACCAGAATTGTAGGCTGCATTTCATTGGAAGAAAAATAAAAAATTGGGTGGTCCAACAGGCTAACTGGTTTCAAACTGGCAAAATGGTTTAAAATGGGTTTCTTATTACATATCATACAAAACCTAAAATGATTCTAATCTACAGCTTAAATGGATAGTTCACCCAAAAATAAAAATGTGCTGTTCATTTTTTTTGCTGGAACTGTGGTGCTTGGTGATTCATAAACGGCAAGCTAATGGCTACCGGTACTTAAAAATTCATTTTAGGCAAGACAAAATTCATACCCGTGGCTCCTGACGATATATTGAGTTCTTATGAAGCGAAACAATCAGTCTGTGCAAAAAACCTGAACATTATTTACAATGTTATTAACTGTAATCCAGAGCCTCAGGCAAGCATATCTCAGGCACAAATGAATCATTCCTTTGAACTAGTTCTTTTTAGTGAACTAGATGAACCAGTTCACCTGACTGAAGCGTCTGAAACAGTTCTCGGCTCAAGCAGCACAGATCTACAAGTTACTCAATCAAAACTCACT
>NW_015509613.1:9419-10495 GCF_001515645.1 Sinocyclocheilus grahami
TATATATATACTGTATGTGTTGTAGATATTTCAGATAATGATTAAACTGTGATTTCATGCTGACTCTAAACCAAACTTTTCCCGTCAAGTGAGGCTCACGAAGGGACAAATTTAGTAAATCTCCATCAGAGCGCACAGCCTCCTCCAGGTGCTGCAAACATTCGCCTACGCCAAACCGCCTGTCAGACAAACATCACAATCTCTAAAATCTCCACCACATCTCCGTCTTTCCCGCCGATACGGCTGTGTTGGGCCAGACTCGCTCTGGAGGAGCTCAGCGGATGATCAAAGAGCCGAGTCTCCGGTGAAACTCCACCGAGGAGAGAGAGAGAGAAATATAAAAATCAGCATGTGATTGCTCTTTACTGCTCCTCCTCCTCCTCTTCCTCTCCGTCTCTGACCTGGTTTCAGACAGCCCAAGGGAGACGGGATCCCATTCCAAAATATCCTGCCACGAATTCCCTGCCAAACCTGGTTGATGGCAATAAAGCGCAATAGTAAAGGGAGAAAATCATGTTTGATTCATAAATTGCAATTGAAACAACACAATTCTTCTCGTTTTCTCTTATTCTTTGATATTGAGGTCATCACTCTTGCGTATGAGACATTATAGGCGTATCACGGCTTGTTTGTGTCGAATCAGAGCAGCGCAGTCTTTTGTCTGAGTGTGCAGACCGGATAGCAGACGTGCAGATCTCAGACGGATCGAATGACGAAAGCGCTCCTTCATGCAGATGAGAGATATCTTCTTTATGATGTGGCCTAATGTATATGACTGTGCGCCATTATAAAGCTATTTAAAAGCTTAGCTTCATGCGGCTTCCTCCATTCATCAAAGAAGCAATATCGTTAGAGCGATGTATTTTGTTCCCGAGGGAATCTCATTGTAAGAAATCTCATTTGTCAGGATTGGCGTTACAGGTGGAGATGTATTTGAAGCAGGTGCCGGAGCTGACTGACTCCAGGTGCGAGGAGGAAACGCCCAGTTCTTCTGTCAACATCATGCTGATGGATTTTCAGCATTTCTTGAAGTCAGAGTGACCCTGTTTACTTTCCTCATTCATTGGCGCATGCTA
>NW_015509613.1:13371-14603 GCF_001515645.1 Sinocyclocheilus grahami
TGTTTTCTGTGTTCCTGTTGCGGTATCACCTGTGCACCTCACAACTCTTTTTTTTTTTTTATTGATCTGTTTTGTCAATAAACCCTTGTGACTCACACTGCAATTGGGTCCTCCTTCCAGATCCCTGACAATAATATGTTGTAACATTTCTACAAAATATAGATAGTTAATTGATGATGATAATAATTTGTATTGTTGTTGTTGAAAACTAAAAATAGAATAGAAAATGCTAGAGTTAGAGGGTCAAATAAAGATGGAAGAGATGTGTTTTAGCTGATTCTTGAAGATGGTTAAGGACTCTGCTCGGATTGATTTGGACCGGTCATTCCACCAGGAGGGAACATTTAACTTACAAGTCTGTGAAAGTGATTTTGTGCCTCTTTGGGATGAACAAAGCGTTGTTCACTTGCAGAATGCAAGCTTCTAGAGGGCACATAACTGTGAAGTAATGAATTTAGGTAAAGGGTGCAGAGCCAGTGGTGCTTTTGTAGGCAAACATTTGTCATCATACACAATAGGATTTGCATAAGCAATCACCATTATCTTTAGAAAATAAAAAAATCAGTTTGAATCATTGCTGACGATGGCAAAGCCCTTAGTGTCAGTTTCAGTCACTGCAGAATGAGGCACAGACCGGCAGGGAGCTGAGAAATGGATAGTGACGGAGAGGACGACTGAACATCATTCCATCTTTCTGCCTGAGGCCCAGCGAGAGGCACCGAGAGCGCTCCTCTGCCCCGTCTGCCTGCCAATACCCACAGGACTGACTTTGATGAAGGGCACAGCTTCTTCTAATGACTTAATTGTTGTAGGCAGAGGAAGACAAATAGAGTGAGTTATTTTCAGGGTTTGAATAAGCCGAAATGATCCGGAAAGTCCTCAAAATGATTGTTTGTCAATCCAATCCATCCACACATGCTCCAGTCCGGTTTTTAGAATCACACGTGAATCGCTACCAGATTTTTGGTTGACTCCCATCAAAAACCCAATTTAACCCCTGGTTATTACAGAGATCTCATTTCTCAGATCAATAATATGAGAAATGGGTGTGAATAGCTCATTGAAAACCATTTTAACTGTGTTTATTCTGAATGCAGCGCTAGCTCTTTTATCTCTTTGTAAACAGCACTGCTTCTTCACTCTTCCTCCTCGTCCTCCTCAGCCTCTCTCTCTCTCTCGCTCGTCTGTTTGAATAAGCTGATTAAATGAGTGTGATTTGGTGAGCGGAGGTC
>NW_015509614.1:0-725 GCF_001515645.1 Sinocyclocheilus grahami
GCAAGTGGCATTCGAGTGTGACGAGGACAAGGATGAGAGAGAAACGCCCCCGCGGGTCAGTTCCCACCGTCCAATTCTGTACAGGGTGCACTCTCGATTTTCTGTTTCCCTTTGTGCATGTCCTGCGCTGTCATATCACCCATCTCACCACCTTGTTTTTTGTTCTGTCCTAACTGGGCATTGCACACTTAAATCATATTTGTTTGTTTTTTTTCTAAAATGTTGCTGTAAGCCACAAAATCCCAGCCATTTGGAACATACTTAAATGAGTGTGATTTTGGACCAGTGTGATTTCATTGTGGGTTGCGCTAACTTGCACATCTTGCCAACAAAACGAAGCAAATAATTATCAAAATGTCCTTGCAGTTAGTTGATTGGTACAGGTAAGAGATGCTGTTTTTTTTTTCATTGCAAATAACATACAGCAAATTAGACACTATAAAACATTTCTGTCATTATTTACTCACCCTCATGAAGTTTCTAATCCATATGACTTTTATTCTTCTGTGGAACACAAAAGGAGATATTTTTATTTCTGACTATGCTGGCTGCTCTTTTCCATGCAGATATTATTAATGAGCAGTAAAGCTTCACAATGGATGCTGAAATGAAAACTGAAAAATCTATTTTGTTCATTGAAAAGAAGGTGAAAATAAATTAAAATATAAATATTAGATGAAAAGCTTGAACAAAAATTAGATGTTCCCTTGGCAACTAACTGAAAT
>NW_015509614.1:1935-2767 GCF_001515645.1 Sinocyclocheilus grahami
TATTTATAAACAATGTTTTATTTTAGAATTTAGATTTGGAACCTTACATCAATTTAAAATACCAAATATCATAATGTTTATAATATGAATATAAATGTAATAATAAATCAGGTTTGTCATTAATTACAGGTCCTATTAAGTTCTCTGTTGAATTTCTTTAGTAAATTAACTGGCTTTGAATTTACAGGAGGGCAATCTGAAGCGTTACCCCACACCGTATCCTGATGAACTGAAGAACATGGTGAAAACGGCTCAGTCCGTGGCTCACAGACTCAAAGAGGACGAGTCCGGTGACGAGGCAGGAAAAGAGACCAGGGCCAGTGAGAGGAACCACATCGGAGTGCAGGATGTTGGCGTGAAGGTTGGATTTTGAAAACACTACCAGTTGCATGTCCTGTTGTGGGTTGGGTCGAAATATTTTTTTATATTGATCTGTGGGTTGTGTGAAGAATGTTTAAAGTGAATCCTGGTGCAGATGTTGGAATGACCTTGACTTTCCTGTGTGTCAGGTGATTGAAAGTCCCTGCACTAATGGCAGAGCTGTTGAAATGGAGCCTAAAGCAATGATGAACAGGCATCAAAATTACAAGCCTATAGATTCATTAGACAACCACGGCGTTGAAAGGATCCCTCTCAAGACCTCAGACAACATGAGAACTATGATGAACCATGATGACACCCTTGAGGTACTGCATCAGCGTTTCAGTATTAAATCTTATGAATATGGTTTTTGAATCAAATAGATTAAAAAATGCTTTACTCATTCCAGTGTAGTTTCAAACCTATAAGAGGGTGAAAGTTAATGTGGACCAGGCTTTCAGACAAAAAAAAA
>NW_015509614.1:3950-4651 GCF_001515645.1 Sinocyclocheilus grahami
ATAATGTTCTTTTTAGCAGCATCATATGACCCCTTTAACTAGCATTAACTAATGGGACCTTATTGTAAAGTGTTAAAAACAAATGGCCCACACTCTGGGCTTTAAAATTGGATGCAATAAATTAAATTAGCTACTGTCACACATTATTCTCATACTGTGAGTGGATGTGAAGTTCCTGTCAGGATAAATGTGCTCATATTGTATTATGTGAGATTTAATATGTCAAGACATACTGTATCAATAGGTTAATCATTTAAACAAATGAATATGAAAATGAGTTCAGTTTACCACTATGCAAGCAGGAAGAAAATTGAAGTATAAATTAAATTTAAGCTTTTGATATGATATGGTTGTGTGGTCAGGACTCGGAGGAGCTGTCATCGGAGGAGGATGAAATGAAGATAGCCGAGATGAGACCTCCACTCATCGAAATCTCCATTAACCAGCCTAAAGTAGTGGCCCTCAGCAAGGACAAAAAAGGTAAAGTCATACTTGCCTTAATTTCTCACTTTGCTTAATATCATTTAATAATTCTCCCATTAACGGGATAATTGTTTCTCAAGATAGGGTGTTTTATTGAACTGTAGAATTAAATGCAAGTGATGTTTTTCCTGTCTGGTGATGTAGATGATGGGAAAGATGCCGACTCTTTGCTTGATGAGACGGTGGCCAACAGTAACCAGAACAACAGCAACTGCTCT
>NW_015509614.1:4661-5253 GCF_001515645.1 Sinocyclocheilus grahami
CAGCAACTGCTCTTCACCATCACGCATGTCTGATTCAGTGTCCTTAACCACAGACAGCAGTCAGGACAACTCCCTCTGCACCCCAGAGAGAGAGTCAAAGACGCCTCTCGTACCCAAGAGCGGGTACGAACACACAGAATACACAAAAATCTAATAATGAACAGCAGTGTTTAACTTAATATTTCTCTATGGAAAAGAACTCAAATGCAATGCGGCGGCTTCCACAAAGGGACTTGAATCAGCAAATAGTCACCAAAGTAATTTACATAAACTGTCCAAATGAATTGATTCACTAGAATACATTGAAAATTAAATATGAAACATTATGCATTGAGTCTATTTGCATGTTAATGAGCTGCAGTTCAGATAACAATCTAAATGTTGAACCATGGTTCTCATGTGAGCAACCCAAGTTCTCAGTTATTTCCAGTCATCTCTTGTATCAACTACAGTGGAAAAGGGCTCAAAAACAGTATTTTATTATTAGAAAGATGTATGACATGTGGGCAGAAATAATAGCTCTGTTCACAATCCTAGTGTGCTGTCTGCCTAGATTTGCTTTGTCTTTAGTTAAGAACTGTAAAAAAAAAAA
>NW_015509614.1:13199-14601 GCF_001515645.1 Sinocyclocheilus grahami
CTGAAGACTGGAGGAATGATGCTGAAAATACAACTTTGATCACAGGAATAAATTATATTTAACATATATTCACATTGAAAATAGTTATCTTAAAATGTAATCATATTTCACAATACTGCTGATTTTACTGTATTTTTTAAATAAATAAATGCAACCTTTGTGAGCAGAATCGATTTATTTCAAAAGTTTTAATATCTTTCTGGCCCCAAATGTTTAATGAGAGTGTATATTATTTTTTGTGGTTTACGCCAAAACTGGTGCTCACACTTGTATATGCTAGACATTTATTCAGTCTGCCTAGCCTAATGAATAATTCTTAAATCATAAATGATCAACAGGGCATCTTCGTGACGAGGGTTCAGTCGGAGGGATCTGCTTCAAAACTCCTTCAGCCTGGGGACAAGATCATCCAGGTCATTTCTACTCCTCAATCTCTTCCACTCCTCTCTTACTATACACACTTTTGTCTTTTCCATACTTTAGTAATTCACTAACAATCAATCAACTTCCTCTTTGCAGGCAAACGGATACAGCTTCGTTAACATCGATCACGGATACGCAGTATCCCTCCTGAAGATGTTCCCCAACACCGTCGACCTGATCATCTTTCGAGAGATGGCCGCATAACAGATGAAGCTGAATGAGCACCGTCTTATTTTTGTACCGAGAGGAGCCAGTGCTTTATATAGTTAATCTGAACTGATGCTAACGGGACGACCGTCAGTGAAGAGGGGCGAAACCACTGATTCAAGTGGAAGACAGAAGCATGCGCCTTCACTGTGGGGATGGTCTGTTGGCGCAGACCAACTGATATGAAAACCTGTGCTTTTTGTAAAGTTTTTGTTTTCCTTTTTTAAGACGTCACCTGGGTATAGAGCTCTAGTGGGACATTAGCTGTAGCTGACCGTTTGAGGGCAGGGCTCTCAGTCACAACTCACTCATTTTTATCATTTTAAAGAGATCTTTAAAACCACTTTTATGACCTGTGTGAGATTCAGAGCTAGAAGACAATGCTATGTGCTAACTGTGATAATGAATGTAGAACTGGGCTGAGCTAAACCGAACTGGATGTGAAATCTGTTGGCCTGGTGGCCACCGCTCTCGCCTAGTTGTGAAGAAAAATCCCTCTAATTTGGATGAAAAACTTGTTCGCTCGATGCTAGCAACTCTTCTATTCTTCGCAACTTGATTAGAAATCATCTTTCTCTACTTTCTGCAATGTTCCTCCAGTGAAATAAGAGTCTCTTCCTACACACTTCTATGGAGTGAGATAAACGCCACCAGTTAGGATGCGCCGAAATGCTCCCTGTATGTAATATTTGGACAGGAACACGATGAAGAACTTCAATGAGGATTTCGATAGAGAACAGCCTTGCGAAAAAAGACATACACGGAAACAGAA
>NW_015509615.1:0-6390 GCF_001515645.1 Sinocyclocheilus grahami
GTGTGTGTGTGTTAGTTTGGGTGTGTGTGTGTGTGTGTGTGTGTTTTTTTGGCCATTTACAGCTCTTTGTGGAATGTGTTTGAAATCAGATTGCAGGATGCTCGTGGGGGCTGGTTCTAATCTTACTTGACGGCGAAGAACCATTTGGCAATTTACACCCCTATACGAACGTAAAGTTTCTGACCAGAACTGTAATTTATATGCAAATGTCAAAAGGCTAAAAGGGGTCTTTTAAGCCATAAACAGTCCAACACTCATGCATGATCCTACGCAGACGCTACATCGTATTTGTTAGATCTCTAAAAGGAAGCACGACACCATATCTATATTCCGAGGCTTTGCATTTATTCTGAACAGCAACTTCACATGTTCACCCTAAACATACCCTTCTTCTTCTTCTTCTCTTTTTAACTCCATTCATTCTTCCCCCTACTCAGCGTCTCTAGCGGCAGCACAAGGAATTACTTAAGACACAACACAGGCACACCTTTATATTTATGGTGCTCCAGTAATGACATCATAGACTGTCGTCAGCCAATAGAATTGTTGTGTTTGCACACGTGCTTCAGACACTGGTAACGCTGATGAACTTCCCCATAACGTCAGTCCAAGACGCATTGTCCCGTTCCTCCTCTCAGGGAACCATGGTAACGGTCATAATTTGAGACGTTCTCTGTCTCTTCAAATGAATACACTTAAATCATGGGAAAACACCCCACGATGACTGCTTTACCATTTGATCTTTATGTATCTGTAGACTACATTTTGAAATGTAGTTTCATTCAGAGTACTTGTAATCTGGATTTGGTAATCTGAATCATTGAATCACTGAATCATTCTAATCCACATTAAATTTTGTACATTTCTGGATTTGTAGATTGGGACAATATGTAATGTGAGCAGTGGTAATTTAACACCAGGGATTTTGCTTTGTTTTACCTACAGTTTACTCAGTTTATTATTTTAAATTGTATCATAAGTTAAGGAAAATGATCGGTACATGAAACATCAGGTTAACTGTCCAGGTGTTGTCAGGTTGATGTTCTGTTTCTGTTCCGGGACTCTTATTTTGATGTTCTTTTCCTCCTGTTGTATCTTGTTTCTAGTTTCCTGTGTTTATTTCCTGTGTCCTTTGTTTCCTTGGTTCCTAAATATGGAACCTAAATATCCTAAAAATGGGTTTGATTGCTCCTATTGCCCTCATTTGTAAATCACTTTGGATAAAAGCGTCTGTTAATTTACTAAATGTAATTGTAAATATATTTAGCTTGTGCATTTATACATCTTGGTTACTTTAGTTCATGGTCAGTTATTGTCTAAGCATGTTTGCCTGCTGTTTTTTTATTTTCTTCATCTTTGTACCCTTTGGACAATCCTTTTTTTTATGTTTTTTTTAAACAAACTTACTGCAACTGGATTCACTGTCTATTCTCTGCCTTGCAGTGACAGGTGTTTTATGAAGGATTGAATTACTGAAACATACATTTAAAATCTAATGGAAGCCCTGTGTGTTATTGCCTTAAATTCTTTCTTTAAGTTAAAACCACCAGATGTATTCACTGATCATTGAGTTTACTTCAACTGTATCACCACAGTCAAAGCTTTCTGGAAGTCATCTGTGCTCCAGATTACAAACCCTACCAGATAAACACAATAAGTAAACACATTATTTTGTTGTTATTTTGTTTTTTACACAGGCTATGTGGATGTAATCTCACTGCTCAGTCCTGTGGAAGTTTGTCTTCAGCTCTACAATCCTCAAACTCTGTCCTGAGAGAGCTGGACCTGAGTAACAATGACCTGCAGGATTCAGGAGGGAAGCTGGTGTCAAAAGTTAGTTCTATCATATGAGTCCATTTTGGACTTTATGTACGAGAGCGCCCTCTGGCTTCGAGAATCAATGAAACATACAGCGCATGATAGTGTTCGGCACTCCGTGGTGTTCACATCGTTTTGGATAAGAATAAAACATATCCAAAACGTCGTGACTATATTGTCTCTTTTAATTTAATTCTAGATTTATTCACATTGGCCCTTGAAAACCTCTACATGAACACACTTGCCCGAGAAAATGTCCATGGGAATAGTTAAGGTTTTATTAAAAGTCGGGGGGACACCTCCCCCGCATATTGTACACCCATGCTACAGGGAGCCAGCGCAAAGGGAGGAAAGAGCCGTGGGTTGCCAACCCCTGACCTAGGGATACGATATTTGCCGATACTTCAAAAAATTCTACGATACGATTCGATACAGGAGAATATCGATCAATATATCGATATTATTATATTATGTAACTATTTTAAACAACCATCTACATTTTTATTAACTCACAAATGCAACCAAAACATATAACATGAACATTTATCTTACATGTTCACATCCTGTTCCTCAACTGGGACATTCACAACAAAAAAAATAGGCCTGCACTTTTTTTTTAAATAATAAAGAAAAAAAATAATTGAAAAAAAAATTAAGTCACACACAAGATCAGTAATCTTAAGATATGACAACAGTCAAGACAATCTTTCAGGTTTTTGTGCTAAAATATGCAATGTGTAAAATAATGTAAATGCTCATTAGGAAACGATACAAAAGAGGTACTCCAGTTGTAGGAAAAAATATATTAATGTAGAAAAATACATTTAAAAAAATCTAAAATAAAACTGTTAACTTTATTTGTGACTTTTTTTGGCTGCTACTATGGGCTCAGTGCTAAAAACCTTTTCTACAGATAACCAAATTACAAGCAATAGCAGAAAATAAAAACAATATAACAAAGACGCAAATTAAATAAAGTGCTTTTCAGGTTATTCAGGTAGATCTGAAAGAAATTTTCAGGTACAGAATGTAATAATCAAATGTAAAATAACACTGCATAGTCTTCACTGTATATATTAAATATAGATTAATCCTTATAAAAGTTGTTCAGTCAAAATCAGTAAAAGATTTTTTTCTTTGACAGAAGTTTTCCAATATACTGATACACATGCGTTTTCTTTCTCAACGGTTTACGTTAAGACTAACCGACTATGTTTACTAGGATATTTGCCAAGGTACACATGTTGATGTAATTTGGTCTGTATTTGTTCATCCATGCACAAAAAAGCGGAAGAGAGCTCAAGTATTAGCGTGCTGTCAATGCGTTTGTCTGTATGCGTGCGCTTTGAATGTGTGCGTGTCGCTGTGCGCTGAAAACTTCTCACAAGCGCTCAACAATTCCGTCAACTATCCCAAGCGTCTTTTAAGCTCGCTCTTCACACAGTCTAATCATCCCGACACGTGAGTTAGAACGAGAATACAAGCATTGGCGGTAATGCATAGACGGACATCGGTGAAAATGTGGACAGTGTCAAAATAAGGTGCCTATTTATACTACAGATATCTATATTTTACATGTGGCATCGATACATCATTTAATCGATGTATCAATCCATATCGATGGATCGTTACACCCCTAGTACTGAGGTTAATGGGTTTCAATCAAATAAATTAACAAAATATATAGTGTTTATTAATTTGTAAAGCTTGTGATGTAACTGTATACAGTATATTACTGTTTGTTTTGTTCTTTTCACAGGCTATATGGATGTAATCTCACTGCTCAGTCCTGTGAGAGTGTGTCTTCAGCTCTACAATCCTCAAACTCTGTCCTGAGAGAGCTGGACCTGAATAACAATGACCTGCAGGATTCAGGAGTGAAGCTGCTTTCTGATGGACTGAAGAGTCCAAACTGTCAGCTAGAGATACTGAGGTAAATGGTTTTCAATCAAATAAATTATCACAATATTCAGTGTGTTTATCAAACTGTAAAGCTTGTGATGTAATTTGATATAAATACAAAGCGCAGCAGTATGTTAATTTACATGCAAGCAGCTCTTGATCCAGTGTTTTCAGTATCTCCGAGTGGCTTGGTTCACAGTAAATTCTGCTCCACACAAACTCCATCTCATGCAAGCGCTGAGAGTTTGGGTCCACTGGTCATCTTAATCATTTTGTACTTGATAAGCGCTGTTAGACAGCTGCGGCAGACCAGCATAAAAAAAAAAGTTTTGTTTGTCATCCAAACAAAAAGCCAATAGGCGTTGTAGGATATCAGACCAAATCAGACAATCTAAGATTTGGGCAAAACATGGTTGAGGCACGAGGAGTCCAAATTCCACAGAGGTCAAAGACAACAGGATGTCATAAATCGGACCCTAGCCAGTCTGAAGCAAGGCTAACAAACTCTTTCACAGAACAGCTTTCAACATTAAAACAAAAGAACACTTATTGACAATTCCAAGGAGATTGTCCATTTTGGGGGCAAGTTATCAAGAATAATGGTCAAAAGACATGCACAGCGTGACCGTCACATGGAAACATGTGATAGTGATCACAAGCTCTTCGAATTGACATCCCATAAAAAAATTAAATTATTCCCTTTGAGCTAAATTGACCTGTTTCCCTTACAGTGTGTAATGGAGTGCAGCAGAGTAGCATGAATAATATGAATTAGTGGGGGGAGAATTTGCTGTATAATTGAGGGGGACGTGTCCTGCTCAGTGTCTGTTGTGGTATAAAATAAAGGAGTACATCTCCTCTGAAACTTAAATTCAGCCATTGCTCTTTACTTAGAAGACATGTTAAGAGTCACAAACTGCACGGAGACATGAAAGCTGAAGATCCAAATCCAATATTTATTAAAGGGTAATCAAAAGATGTAATCCAGAAACAAGCAAAAGGTCATACACAGACAATCAACCAAACAATAACAGGGCAATAAACACAGGCAGGGAATCAAAAACCAAGAGACATGTAAAACGGAAACGTTTAGAATTGCAGAGTGACCTACAGCAAGACTTTCCTGACAGTGACTGATAAGCCCGGGATACACTGCACGATTTTTGGCTGTCCCAGACGAAAGATTGCCATCGTGAAGCAATCGTGGCGATTTCTGTGATCGTGGCTCTTAATCGGTGGTCCTATGTCATACAGTGAGAGAGGTTCGAAGACGGGCGTTTTCCCAGTCTTGCGACCAAAGAAAGCCTATGATAGTTTTCTGACAGTGTCAGAAATTCAACATGATCAACGCACAGCGCGTTTGCTGCAACGACCTGAGTCTACTCAGCAGCCAATGAAATTGCAACATGAAAGGACATATTGATCCACGCGACCATCCACACTAAAATTTCAATGCCATGGAGGCAAAAATAGTAGAAGGTATGTGGGATACCCATAAAGAGCAAATTCTTGTTGAGTTGTGGCAGCAGCAGAGGGTATGTTTGTACGATGTTTCCCCTAGCTGCCATTATGACCGCACCAAAAAGGACACAGCATGGAAGGAGATAGCGGAGGAACTGCAGCTGCCAAGCTCCCTGTGCAAAACTGGCATCTTAAGTTGTCCTCTTTTCCAGAGCCATGAGCGGGTCCATATTGTCCTCTTCCACCAGCGCATCTTCTTTGTTTCAGCACACAAGAAAAGCACAACTGCCAAAGCACGATCCATCTTAATGTACCGGTATTGGTTTACCACTAATGCATGCTGATGACGTTGCACTAACGTGTGTCGCAGCCTACGATTCAATAGGTGTCATCATCGTACGGGCTACATGCTTGTCGTACCCAAGTTTAAACGATCCATGACACACAGTGTGATAAATTAATGATCTTATAGGATTACTAAAGTCGTGCAGTGTATCCCGGGCTTTAAAGGCAGAGGTAATGAGATAATGAGACACAACTGAATGCAATCAGTGATGATGGGACTAGACAGCGAGTCCTGGGAAATGTAGTTCATGAGGCAGTAACAATATTTTGGGATGGAGTGCCCTCTGGTGACTATCAAGGACACTCCAGCTGGTGATTGTGACATTAGGGTTCTTTAGATATATAATCTTCCAGCAAGTCTGCTTGATCAGTTACCAAAGAAGCAAGTCAAAATTATTCAGGATTATTCAGGAAAAAATGTTGAAAGTTACTAAATAAAACTAAATAAATATTTTCTGGTATAAGTTTTAGGCAATACAAAAGATAAGTATGTTGAACCAAAACAATTAAAGTAATATAGCAAAAGTAACTCTTACAACTGGCTCCAAATTTCAACATAAACGAGCGCTAACACGGACCAGCTAGTAGCAAAGAAAAGTAGTTTATTTAACAAAAGCCTAATTAAAGGCGGGCGTACACAGTGCGATTCTGAAGGTCGGAACATCGTGAGCTCTGGCACATGTCACGATTGAGTTTATCCCGAAAATCGTACGGAGGGAGTCACACACGACACGAATTTACTATGATTTGACAAACTCTGACGTAAGGATTACGTTTCGCACCATTCATAAAAATATGGATTCTGAGGACGAAATAGTTTTCTTTGTGGCAGGCGGCTTGTGACGTCCCAAAAAAAAAAAAGAA
>NW_015509615.1:6549-14591 GCF_001515645.1 Sinocyclocheilus grahami
TTCATAAAAATATGGATTCTGAGGACGAAATAGTTTTCTTTGTGGCAGGCGGCTTGTGACGTCCAAAAAAAAAACTGAAGACAAAGGACATGGCAAAGACAATGGCTGAAAAGCATGGACTTTCTGTTCTTCATAAAGAACACGAGGGAGTAGGCCATTTCTGAATTTCTGCTCGTTTTGCCGGAAAGACAACAGGCATATTCATTCATAAAGCTGAACGGCAAATTTGGCACATTCGGAGTAACAAATAAACAATAGAACTGTATAATTAAACTAAAATTATTATAGACTATATGATTTTTGTCATCTTCTGATTGGTCAACTTCAGATGGATCGCCAAATCGTCTCGTTCAACCGCACATACGCCACGAATTTAAACCGACAGCATCCGATTTTTTTACGTTTGAAAATTATCGGGAGGACGGGAGGTGCTCGTAACATCTCGGATCGGCCCGTAATTCTTCTCACATGGAAAAATCGCCTGCGAGCTCGTACGACAGCAAAAATCACACCGTGTACACCCACCTTAACAAAGGTATTCAAACAGTCAGTAGTCAGTATTATTGTAAGTCAGTGATGTAAGCGTGCATGACTGTGGACTGTAAGCTCAAGGTCTGAACTGTATGCAAACAAAATAAACAACAAAACAAAAGAGAAAGCAGCAGGTCTGGTTAGTGTGGTCACATCGTGCCCCCGTCCACATCAGCGCTGCAGTTTTTATAGCTCCGCATAATAAGCCTCAGGTGGAAAGACACACCCACAATAACCAGTATACCTGCAAACCCAAAACAAAACAAGAAAAAAACACAGGCCCAGCACTCACTGGGACATAACAGTAACACAGAAATTCAAAAACAATGGACTTGTGACAAGGCCCCTGAAATAATCAGGCCTTCATTTTAATTTAGTGATGAGTGATTTTTTGCTAGAAAAAGAGCAGGAGAAATACCAAGCAAGTGTTATTGATCAAAAGATAAGTATGTTGAACCAAAACAATTAAAGTAATATAGCAAAAGTAACTGTTACAACCGGCTCCAAATTGCAACATAAACAAGAGCCAACACAGACCAGCAAGTAGTAAAGAAAAGTAGTTTATTTAACAAAAGCATAATTAACAAAGGTATTCAAACAGTCAGTAGTCAGTATTATTGTAAGTCAGTGATGTAAGCGTGCATAACAGTGGACTGTAAGCTCAAGGTCTGAACTGTATGCAAACAAAATAAACAACAAAACAAAAGAGAAAGCAGCAGGTCTGGTTAGTGTGGTCACATCGTGCCCCCGTCCACATCAGCGCTGCAGTTTTTATAGCTCCGCATAATAAGCCTCAGGTGGAAAGACACACCCACAATAACCAGTATACCTGCAAACCAAAAACAAAACAAGAAAAAACACAGGCCCAGCACTCACTGGGACATAACAGTAACACAGAAATTCAAAAACAATGGACTTGTGACAAGGCCCCTGAAATAATCAGGCCTTCATTTTAATTTAGTGATGAGTGATTTTTTGCTAGAAAAAGAGCAGGAGAAATACCAAGCAAGTGTTTCAGAGCCTGCAAAAGCTATGAAAAGAGTGACTGTGTATCTCACCGAGTAAGATGCAGCCTGCAGAAGTGACATGCATGGTTGTTGTCCTCACTGAAACTACCGACTGTAGCCAAAGCACAATAAACTCATTTAGCCTTTTCCAAGACCCATATTTACAAAATATAGACCTCTAGGAATCCATACTTGGGTCTCATGAGATCACGTCAATCATTTCAGATCTAACAGGTGCTGCTAGAGGAGGAGTACAGTGAGAGTGTTTGGTGGTAGGGTAGTAAAGCTCTTATATAGGGATGCATGAGTGATGAAGTTTTTTTTTTAAATTAATACTGTCATGAATTCACGCAACTTGAAACAGAACATGCTACCCTCTCCTCCTTTGCTTGCGTTGGTGGGCATATTTTCAACATGACAATGACGATATTGTAGGATCTCTGTCTTCGAACGGACCCACTTACACTATTGAGTCACACATGAAACAATCACATTCCATTGAGACAAACTGAGAAGCACCCTATGCAGCCAGCTGTGGTCGTAAAACTCATGCAGGGTCAGTGAAGTGTCTCAGCAGTCCTGTACTATCTAGCTTATCGTCTCAAGAGACTCAAATAAAACAGTGCTTAAACCCTAACTCACCAGAGGAGGAGAAACTCCCCCTGTCTGAAAAACCCCTCAAGGATCAGAGGTGCAGTGTAATGTGACTGACTTCAGCATAAATAAACTAGCTAATAAACAACAGAACCAAGAACATGGTAACTGGAAATGTTCCAGCGACAGACTCGCCTGGACCACATGACCGTTTAACGCATAAATTGCGAATCCCGTCAACAAAGAGACAATTTTATAGCTTCATGTCCTAGCAAGAAGAATGGCAGACATACACTCGTGACATGGGCATGACCTCAGGACACCTCCCCTTTTCCCCCTGCATTCCAAAAAAGGGACGCATCCTTTTACTACTTTCAGAAAAGCGCGCGTTTCTCCTGTCACAGACAAAGGGACATGAAACTTACAACAGACAATTTCAACAGATAATCATTTATGCGCATAACAGGGCAACCAGATTCACAAATAATATGTTGTATGTCTTATATATATGCTTGATGTGTTTCATGTAATCGGTGCAACTTTAATCAGTGTTTTATTACCCTTTTTTAGGAAATAAGGTTATTAAAATGTGTGTAATATGTGAAGTTTAATCTTGAACGAATGGGCATGACAAATGCAGAATGTTGAAATGAAGTAAATGTTAATAGTATTGTAACGAATCAGCTCATGAGGAAATTATGAATAATTAATCATAACTAGTTATAATTAATTATGAATATTTAGATCCGCTGTAGATATTTAGCTGAAGGCAAACTCAGACTTTTTCAGCAGAACGGCTCAAGCCTCTGCGTCATCAAGAAACCAACCAATCTCCGGAGGGCTTCCAAAAAGGGACGCCATCCTGACGTCATCTCAGTAACCAATCAGCAACGGAATTCCCTCAAGCAGCCAAACAAGGAAACTCAGCTTTTCAGCTGTCACCCAAAAACGCAAGTAAACAAGCTAAATCTTCTATCTGCTGAACTGGTGCCGAGATAATTTTAAGCAGTAAACCTAAGCAAAGTCTCTGCTTTGTGATTTTCTCAGGTTGCAAGTAAAAGAACTGTAGCTAATATCTTGCTAAAACAAGCCAAATCTCTGCTTTGTGATTTTCTCAGGTTGCAAGTAAGAGAACTGTAGCGAATATCTTGCTAAAACTTTGGGCTTTCCTCAAAACTCTGTTAACATCATTCTTCAGAACTGTATATGTGTGTGTGTGTGTGTGTGTGTGTGTGTATGTGTCTGTCTTAGCTTAGGTCAATGTAATTTAGAATAGCCAATAAATTCATGTTTCATATATAAGGAATCATTGTCTTGTGTTGTGACATTTTAAAGTTAAAACTCTGCCTAGATCCTTGTTACCTTGCTCAAAATTTCATAAGATTACCATTTTGTTTGTGTCGTTGGCCACGAAGTAATATGAACAGAATCGGTAATGTACACGGACATTAACGTCTCGCTGGACGACCGTTGATAAGGTGTAAACTATTACAAATTCGAAATCAGTTCTAATCAGGGTGACTTCAAATTTTCAGATTCGAGTCCTCTCAAAACCTGAATGAATTAATAATAATTAATTCCCTAAGAAAAGTAATCAGACATTACAATATGTATTCTTCCAAGGTGAAAGGACAGTAGAAAGTGATGCCAAATAGATTTAAATAGAAAGTGATGTCAAAAGTCTAGATTTTTTTCTTAACAAGTGTTGTTTGTTCAGCAGTAAAACCAGTGACACAACTCCACTGGACAGCCGTTTCCATCATTTTATTTATAATGTTTACATGGCGTTTTAGCTTTTTTGTTTTAAATCATTGACATCATGTACTGACAGTGACATTATTGCATTTCTAATGAGGGAGAAGTTTTTTTTAACAAAGTAAACCTTAAGACATGACCACAATTAATGGCTGAAATAAGTATAAATGTGTGTAAGAGATGTCACATGGACTATTGCTGTATTTGTAGATTGTCTGGCTGTATGGTGACAGAGGAAGGCTGTGGTTATGTGTCTTCAGCTCTGAGTTCAAACCCCTCACACCTGAGAGAGCTGGATCTGAACTACAATCACCTGGGAGATTCAGGAGTCAAGCTGCTCTCTGAAAAACAGGAGGACCCAAACTGCTCATTGGATCAACTGAAGTATGTCAAGCATGACGTCTTTGCATTTGTGTTTGAATGCTGCGGTCGTCTCAGGTCTTTATAGCAGCTTTTCGTGCATAATACATCATTCTAAAACACGGCGCTCAAGTACAAAGAAATTCAGCTTCGAAAAACATGTGTCTAGACCTTGCGGTTAAAAAAAAATATATAAAAAAAACCTTCCACTGACCAAGTCTCGCGACCAAAACACTATCAGTGCGAACCCAGTATTCTAATAGTAGCGGGCATGTTTGTTTACGGTCCGAGAAAAACGTGAATGGGCCACATATGTTTTTTTTTTACTTTGTGCTACGTAATCGCCCCCTTTCGTTACCTCAGCTGCCCCCTCATCAGTGCTGCGCTGACGCCGGCTCTGGCTCATCTGCATGTCTTTTAGCATCACTGTCAGCATTTCAAAATGCCTCAAATCTGTTCATAAGCTCCCAAGCATTTGATTTTGGTTGTAATTTGTTGAAATAAATATAAAAATACAGTATGCTCATGTCTGTCCGCTGAATGTGACCCACAATCTCTGACTCTCCTCCGTGGTCATGGAAAAATTTATATTTACAATGACAACAATCATACTTCGTCAC
Organism: Sinocyclocheilus grahami; assembly: GCF_001515645.1. NCBI lineage: Eukaryota > Metazoa > Chordata > Actinopteri > Cypriniformes > Cyprinidae > Sinocyclocheilus > Sinocyclocheilus grahami. Next base: position 11,417 of record NW_015509615.1, read on the forward strand.
TGAATTGTTTCCAACAAAGAAATGGATGGACTTCTGTCAGCTTGTTGAACATACTTTTATTTGGATATTCTGCAGTATGACACTGAAGCAGCAGCGAGCGTCCAGCGTTTGTAGCAGAGGACGATCCTCCCTGAATGGAGTATGACGTAGCTTCACATTCTCTATAGAAGAGCTTTTTCATTCGTTTCATCCTGATTATTTTCATCTTTCATTTGCATTTTGCTCTTTTGTATTTTTTCATCCCATGAATAATTCACTGAATGCTCTAAGAATCTCTGGTCTTCACATCTCTTTCCAGGTTTGTTTTCATCAGATGCTTTAAAATTTAATTGTCTCTTATTCATTTCTGATCTCTGTTATCAGAGTTTCTAAAGCAGGGAAATACAATATCTGTTATCTGTCAGAATGATGGAAATCATGAACATTTCTGATTCAGATGTATTTTTGATAGTACAGACAAATATTACTGTGTTGATTTCACCGCTGTGTTTCTTCAAGCTCTTGTGAAGTTCAGGAAGAGATTTTATTGCTGCAGAATCTCTGCACTTTAAACCAGTTCAGTCTCTGAGAAACACCTGAAAATAAAGAAAAAATGAAAGAAAAAGATTAAGAACCATAAAAATCCCACAGACCAGGGGTCTTCAACTAAAGCTGCTTGAGGTCCAGTAATGAACCCTCCTCACCAGCTGAGGTCCGGACAGTTATATAGGCCTACCTTAAAACATAAATTGGTGTTTTTTGGCAGACCATGGTATCTGCAGGATATTTAAGCTCATATTTAAGACTTTTTAACACCTGCACAAATAAAATTAAAATGACTGTAAAAAGCATGATTTAGAGTTGAGAGACAAGTTTTCACAAAAACAAAAAGGTTTTTAGAATGATTAACTTCACATTTCAGCCTTTAAACCATTTTTTTTAAGAAAATGGAGGCAAAAGTATCAATTATTAGGCTATATTAATTTAAATAATTATTATCAATCAATTATAGCCTTTTAATTAAATAATACATAAATATATATTTTACTGTCTGAATGTTTTACATTTTTATAATGCATTAAGTCAAGTTTATTTGTACAGCGTTTTTCATGATACAAAACATTGCAAAGCAACTTTACAGCAAATTAAGTTTCTACAATATTTAGTGGTAGCTTATCAGTGGTGACTGTCAGTTAATGTACATATGGCAGAAATGTACGGAAAAATCAATTTAAGACGTAATAAAACAGACGATGAACACTATTAACAGCTATTATTATATGATGCAATCAAACTTATAGCAAAATGTGGTAGTTCTGTATGTTGTTTCACTGATAAAAACAGACTTACATCAACGGAATGTTCAGATGAGCCACGACTATTCAAACTCAAACTGACAAAATTCTAATCTAAACTCCCAGAATCCCTTGAGACTCAATCAAGGCTAGAACATGCTAAATCATTCCAAAACATGCTAGCAATGTGACGATAACACTAGCAACTGCATAGCGAGACCCTAGCTACCACCCCGTGTGCCCTAGCAACTGCCTAGCAACCACACAGAACATGTTATCAACAGCATAGCAACCACCCCAAGTACCATAGCAACCACTCATTTAAACTTAATTTCTGTCTAATATTTTTTAAATCTGTCAAACTAAAACTTGTGTTCACTGACTGAATGTGTCTCTGTGTGTGTTTTCTAGCGTGGATCATGGAGGAGAATCCAGGATTACAGCAGGACTAAAGAAATGTACGTCTACACACACACACACATATATAAAACACATACACACTCATATATAAAACACACACACAGCTGTAGTGATTGTTGTGTTATTAATGTCTCTGTTCTTGTGTTCAGATGCCTGTTTTCTCACACTGGATCCAAACACAGCACACACTCGTCTCAGACTGTCTGAGGAGAACAGAACAGTGACAGGTGTGGAAGAGAAACAGTCGTATCCTGATCATCCAGACAGATTTGATGTGTATCCCCAGGTGTTGTGTAGAGAGAGTGTGTGTGGACGCTGTTACTGGGAGATTGAGTGGAGTGGAGATGTGTGTATATCAGTGTCATATAAGAGCATCAGCAGGAAGGGACGGGGTGATGAGTGTTGGTTTGGATTTAATGATCAGTCCTGGAGTTTGTTCTGCTCTCCCTTCAGTTACTCATTCAGACACAATAACAAACACACTGCTCTCCCTGTGAAGCCCATCAGCAGCAGTAGAATAGGAGTGTATGATTATGTCAGGAGAACAGGAGTGTTTTATGATGATGATGATGATGATGATGATGATGATGATATCAGCAGGAGAATAGGAGTGTTTGTGGATCACAGTGCAGGAACTCTGTCCTTCTACAGCGTCTCTGACACAATGAGCCTCATCCACACAGTCCAGACCACATTCACTCAGCCGGTCTATCCTGGGATTTATGTTTTTATTGGGTCAACAGTGAAACTGATTTGATGTATCAGAATAGATTGACGAGTTATTATACACGATCCAAACACAGCACACACTCAACTCATTCTGTCTGAGGAGAACAGAAAGGTGACAGGTGTTGGAGAGAAACAGTCGTATCCTGATCATCCAGACAGATTTGATTGTGTGTTTCAGGTGTTGTGTAGAGAAAGTGTGTGTGGACGCTGTTACTGGGAGATTGAGTGGAGTGGAGATGTGTGTATATCAGTGTCATATAAGAGCATCAGCAGGAAGGGACGGGGCGATGAGTGTTGGTTTGGATATAATGATCAGTCCTGGAGTTTGTTCTGCTCTTCCTACAGTTACTCATTCAGACACAATAACAAACACACTGCTCTCCCTGTGAAGCCCATCAACAGCAGCAGAACAGGAGTGTTTTATGATGATGATGATGAGGATGATATCAGCAGGAGAATAGGAGTGTTTGTGGATCACAGTGCAGGAACTCTGTCCTTCTACAGCGTCTCTGACACAATGAGCCTCATCCACACAGTACAGACCACATTCACTCAGCCCCTCTATCCTGGGGTTTATGTTTTTATTGGATCAACAGTGAAACTGATTTGATGTATCAGAATAGATTGACGAGTTATTATACACATAATTCTTTGAGCTGCATGATAAATCAGTAACTGTAATAAATCCTCATATAGATAGTAAAATCAGTGTGTGTGTGTGAGAGAGAGAGTGTGTGTGTGTGTGTGAGTGT
>NW_015509616.1:0-1183 GCF_001515645.1 Sinocyclocheilus grahami
TTTTTTTAACAGTTTTAAAAGCATTTTTTTCTTTGGTTATGCAAACGTTAGAGAAAACATTAAGCAAGCGTTCCATGTTTTTCATTACGCAAACATTTCCGGAACGTTACTTTTGAACTTTCTCGGAACGTTCTAAAACAAGACGTGAGTCGTAACACTTAAAAAACATTAGACAAACATACAACTAACGTTTCGGGGGGAAACCGTTATATCAACAATTTATAAATAAATTGTGCAAACGTTTTGAGAACGTTATTAAAAATAAATAATGATATGTCTATGGATAACGTCTACCGTGCATTATCTGATGCTCAAAGTATGTGTCTTGTCTAAACAACTATTTATAAATTAATAATAAAAGATAAGACAAATTATGTCAAATCTACCTGCAGTATATGTGACTGGAGGCCACGCAGTTATGAGTGTGAGCGCATCACGGATCCGCCTGACGGAAGTCTTTAAATCCTACTACGGCCGAGGTGTCGCTCATGTATATTAATTAGTTTATGCTGACGTCGAGGCGTTGCCTTCCAATGGTGAACGCGGTTGAATAATATATGCTGACGTTGCCTGGTAACCTTCCAATGCTGACGGTTTAACTCATGAATATTAAGTACCGAGCCGTCAACGTACTAGCGTTAGTAATTTCGCACCCGGCCCACCACGCACGTATATATATATATATACCGGGGGAAAACGAGATATTCTGACCTGGGAATGGACAGCGGAATGCACAGTCGTCGTTAAAGAATCGGATTTGCTGGACTAAACGCGAAGGAATTATTTAAACTGGATTGAAAACCAACGCAAACCCGTAGGCTCGGTCCAGCCCGGTACTGGTTCGCCTCTCCAGTGACTCACGGAGCTCGGGCCGCTGACGGAGCATTGCTGACCGGTCGGATAAATCTACGGAAGGGCCGGACCGTCACCGACGGGATTTCAGCATGAAGTTCAAACCGAACCAGACGCGGACGTTCGACCGGGAAGGATTCAAGCGGCGAGCGGCGTGTCTGTGCTTCAAAAACGAACGGGAGGATGAGGTACGGAGATATTATCTAAACCGGGCATGATGCTCGGATGATAAATCAGTGTATCAACACTCACTGACACTTTTACCTGAGGCCCAGTCAGAATATAAGTGAGCATACAGATATTTGGAGAGTGTATATGTATATAACGTTCT
>NW_015509616.1:2429-2771 GCF_001515645.1 Sinocyclocheilus grahami
CATTAAGAGGTTTTTAACGTCAAACTATTGCTTCCAGCTAAAATCCAGAATATTGCTTTCTCCAGTGAAAAAGTAATCTTGTCTGAATCAGGACAGAGATGTGCACAGATTAAGCACTGTTTACAAGACAAAACAGATCTAAATAAATATGTTAGTGGATTTTGATGTGAGACACAACAGGAGAGATTTTCACTGTTGGAAGCGTTATTATGGACTCATATTTTGGTCAGAAGTGATGGTTTGACATTAAAAATGCATTCGTGATGGAAAACATGCAGCTTTGGACTTCTCAAGACATTAACTGATGGACTGGAGTGGTATGGATTGCTTGTGGATTATTGT
>NW_015509616.1:3454-5732 GCF_001515645.1 Sinocyclocheilus grahami
AGAATCTGAGTTATTGTAAACATACAGCAGATTTAGAATAACTGTGACATGCCACTACTAAAATAGTCCCATGCATACGCACCCAAGAACAATTTCAACCACACGGTTCACTGTAGTCACCTGACTTTTTATTATGTGATGATAGATTTTTCTTGTCTGGGTCTGTTTGTGGTGTGGTGGTTAAGGCTGGTTAGTTCAAATGAAATGCACTGGTGTGTCCTTAAACAGGACGCTTAACCCCAGGGTTGCTCCAGGGGGTTTGTCCTTGTAATAAGTTCATGGTGCTGTGCTGCGGTGACATTGGGTTGAAGTCACAGTAACCGGAAAACTCTGATCGTGTGGTGAGAAAATTTGATTTTAAAATATAATCCTATTTGTCCTGATATGAAAGACAGTGGTGAGTTTACTTGTAAAAAATCATGTCAGATCTGTTATGTTTGTGCATTTAACTCTAAATCAATATGATACTTCATCTCTGCTCTAGTGTTTAATCATTCTGGTTCTGACCGCTGGATTCAAGTGTGATTTCGTCATATTAATGAAACACCTGATGATTCATGTTTTGCACCCACATTGTTTTGATTAAAAACGTCCTTGATGCGTCTCTGAGAATCTCTTCATGTCAACATGAAATAACATTCACCATCCATTTTACTACAGCAATGTGATGAATTTCTGAACAAAAAAAAATAACTTTCAAGCTGACTTTAAAACTATGAAGAAGTGAAAAATGTGGGGGGAAAAACTATTATATATTATTTATGTATGTTATATAATTATTTAATGATATATTAAAAACAATCAACGATATATTATTTAAATAATGAATTATATGTTCAGCACAATTTCTGTTTTATTGCCTTTTGCTGACTTAATGTAAAAAGATAGAATTAAGTTAGAAATTAGAATCAACTTTGAGAATAATTAGAAAATTAGATAAAAGCATTTGAAATTTAAAAATGAACTTAATTGTCATAAAAAATAATGCAAATATATAATGCACTTACAACTGTGTGTAAATGTGTATATCAGTCTAGAATAACTTTGTTTATTATTATTTTCTTGTTTATTTATTTTTGGGTCCAGACTGATTTTTACATCCATGCAATAAGATACAAAACCCCTCAATTTTGAGTCCTGATCACCATTTCAGAGTTTATTTTGCAATAATGATTGGGTGACTCTGCATTATCCTTGTTTTATTCTTGTTGTTTTGGGGTCAATTATGATATGCATGTGTTTTCATGAGATTCGGCAGGGTGGAATTATGGGACTGTAAATTACTGGTTGTGTTTGAGTGATTCTCAAACCTGTTTGTATAAGAGGTTTCATTGTCATGTACTTTTCTTGAACTGTATGGTACTGTACTTCATCACTGAGAGACAAGAACACACAGGTCATAGTTGTTTTGATGATTGAGTGGTTGAAAATAAGCTCTTTTCTATCTTAAGCTGATGGTCATGTGTGACCGGCCCTGGTTATCTGTGGGAAACCAGAACTGGACTAACGTGTTTCAAGAAAACAACTGTTATAGGAGAATTGCGTGTAAACAGAAGAACTGTGAGTGTGTTTTGAGCACACAACCTTAAGGTGCCTCATATATATTCAAATCCTGTGTACAGAAAGCTTTCTTTTGTGGTTTCGGCTCTCTTTAAGCAGGTGACCCGTTCTCGTGGTTAGCTATGCAGCACGTCGTAAAAATAACCTCAGTCTGGCCCAGAACATGCCAGGTGACAGCAAGTGTCATGAACTTGACAGATGCACGTGATGCCACAATGCCACCACCATCAATCCCACAATCCTCTTAGTGTAGGACACACCTGAGGACCAATCAGCGGCTGGAGGATTAGCCAATCAGAGATCAAGATGTACCATCACAATTGCACTTCTGCAGCATCCATCTGTCAGAAGTCACTCACACCAGAATTATTGTTATTAACTAGAAGAACTATTAAACATGTTTAACTACTAAAACTATTAAGCTCAGGAAAGCAATGCAAACATTGTTGTTTAATTTGTGCCGTTTTACTTGTAATTAATGTTTTATGTGATGTATACCCTTCTAATGCTCTGTAATATGATATTTTGTTTGTATTGTATTCCTGCTCATTTCTGAAAAGGTGGTCAGACCAGGGTTATTATCATTAACTAAAACCATAAAAAAGTTTAATTTGAAATAAAATAAAACTTTAAACTTACTTTATTCCAGCCTTTATTCCAAGAAAACATTCTCATTTAACTTAAAGGGGTCATATGATGCTTTTTTAAAGATCATTAT
>NW_015509616.1:6919-7855 GCF_001515645.1 Sinocyclocheilus grahami
TATATATATATATAAAATAATGCTGGGCCAGACTCTAAAGTATTGTGCATACACATACAGTAAACATTGTGCTCCCCATCAGATCACAAAATTTGTGTCGAATTATCATGACATCGTTGCTCTGTTTCATTAAACCCAATAAATGAGTGTAAACAGAGATTAGTGTGTTTTGATGAAGTAACTGTGACGAACCACAAATGCACAGTAATGGGAAGTGTGTTTACAGTAAAGCACTTACGACAGAAACCTAGCAGACTAGAGGCTTTAAAAGCAGAAATATTCTGGCCGTCTATCCCACGGTTCTCTGAGACTGAATCAGTTCTGCGCTGGTTTCTGCAGGTGCTGTTGGTCAGCAGCAGTCGAAACCCGGATCAGTGGATCGTTCCTGGTGGAGGAATGGAGCCGGAGGAGGAGCCGTGTGGAGCTGCTGTACGGGAGGTCTATGAGGAGGTGCCACATTGTCATTTAACATCATTTCTAGCAGTCAGGGTTTTACTGGTGATATTTACCTGACTTTGGGAGTCTCATGGCTAAATGAAGGATTGTTGTGGATTTGATCTCTCTCTCTCTCTCTCCCTCAGGCTGGAGTGAAGGGTAAATTAGGACGTTTGCTTGGCGTGTTTGAGGTAAGGCTCTTCTCCCTCTCCTGATTGGATGGTTTAGACTCCTGAATGGATGTGTGATGAGATTACACCCCCTCATACTGAAAGAGTTTATTTTTCAACAACAGCAGAACCAGGACCGGAAACACCGGACGTACGTGTATGTGCTGACGGTCACAGAGACGCTGGATGCCTGGGAGGACTCAGTCAATATTGGTGAGTTTGATTTTGTGATGCATCTGCAGGTATTCAGCCCTCGGGGTCTCCTGATTGTTCAACTGTTTCCTGACTGCATGTATATTACACACACACACACACACACACACACACACAC
>NW_015509616.1:8718-9504 GCF_001515645.1 Sinocyclocheilus grahami
AAAGATTTGAGACCCCACAGTACATGTATTCATAACATTCTAATATCTGCAGTGTTTGGCAGTGTATTTTTCTCATGCTGCAGTATTTGTCCCGTAGGCCGTAAGCGCGAATGGTTTACTGTCGACGAGGCCATCAAGGTCCTACAGAGCCACAAACCTGTTCACGCCGAGTACCTGAGACGCCTGCGGATCAGTCGCCCATCTACTACCACCAACGGCAACCTGCTCCTGCCCCAAACATCTCCCAGCACCCTCACACCGCTCTTCAGCACTCCGACGTCAACCGCACGCAGATAGGACACACACACGCATACAGAACAACACACACACATCAACACTCCTCTGTCTACATGAACCACCCACACACATCTCCAGGGCCTTTATGACCCTCACAGCACCTCTTAGGCACCTTTGGGACGTTCTTTAGAGGGACAAACCAAAGTCGTGTTGGATTTGCGGTGAAGAATGCCTTAATGATTTATTTTTGAAGTCAGTTACAGTCGGCTGATCTGTTTTAGTTGTTGCAACTGAATAATTATTATTGACCAGCTTTACAAACCAGTTACATGGAAGTGCACTTCCATTATTCCTCCATCACTCTCACCTGCGGAGCTCGGCATTCTGGGATTGTGATGTAGGGAATGTCAGTTTCATTCCACGTGGCTTTATCAGCGTTTGACCTCTGAATTCAGTCCGTTAGCGCTGTCGTGACCCCAGACTTCCCTTTAAGACTCAGACGAGCCCTTTAAAAGCCCCCTTCACTGCTGCTCCTGACCGGATAACTGG
>NW_015509616.1:13616-14589 GCF_001515645.1 Sinocyclocheilus grahami
GATTTCTGAAGATCATGTGACACTGAAGACTGGAGTAAATTCAGCCTTGATCACAGAAATAAATTACATTTTACTATATGCTCACGTAGAAGGCAGTTTGTAATAATATTTCAAATTTTTTGGTGAGCAGAAGAGACTTAAAAATACTCTAGATATTTCGCAGTAACATGCTGTTGTTCTCCACAGATAAAGCCATGGTCCTCAAACATCACCCGGACAAGCGGAAAGCAGCAGGAGAGCAGATTGTGGAGGGCGATAATGATTATTTCACTTGCATAACAAAAGGTTTGGACTTTATTGAAATTAAAGGCGTTTGTGTTTGAAAAAGCGTTCAGATCCTTGATCTGCTCTCGTATGATGCAGCGATGGAGATGCTGTCGGATCCCGTGAAGCGGAGAGCGTTTGACAGCGTGGATCCCACGTTTGACAACATGGTTCCTTCAAAAGCAGAAGGCAAAGAAAACTTCTTTGTGGTGTTTGCGCCGGTGTTTGAGAGGAACAGCAGGTAAACGCCTCTCGTGACTGATTCAGATGATTCGGGTTCAGTGCATTGAGATCACGCTGCTGTGCTTCTCTCAATCAGATGGTCTGTTAAAAAACACATCTCAAGTCTGGGAAGCATGGACGCGTCTTTTGAAGAGGTGGATAATTTCTATTCCTTTTGGTAAGTAAAATATCAAATATAACCATAGATTTTGAACCAAACTAATGCCAGAGAAGCAAAAAAATAATATGAATTGTTTTCCTTTTGTTTCTGAAGGTACAACTTTGACTCGTGGAGAGAATTTTCATATTTAGATGAGGAGGAAAAGGAAAAAGCTGAATGGTGAATAATATTTTGTGATCCTATGTTATTGGTTTTGGTTTACTATTTTGTAATATTGTAAGTATTACTGAGCAGGGTTATTATAGTTCACACACTAAACCGTAAAAATCCTGTCACTTAAAATAAATGAAATAAATTATTTAAAAA
>NW_015509617.1:0-956 GCF_001515645.1 Sinocyclocheilus grahami
TTTTTTTTTTTTCCAGAATCAGAAGAAGAATTTTTCTCGGCTAGTTATTGGTTATCGGCCATAACACAAAAGTAATAATTGGCTTATTTCTATCAGACGGAATTTTAGTAATAGTTTTTAGTTTTATATTTTCCCTTTTCATTTTAAAGTTTTAATATTTTTTCTTTGTGTTTGTCATTTTAATGTCCGTGATTTTGTTTCTGATATGGTTTATTGTTTCTATATTTGTAATATTTAATATTTTAATATTTGTTAAATATTTGTTAATATAGTACATCAAGTGAAACTAAATTAAAACAAATATTGCAGAATCATTAAGATACTATTATAGTTTTTTTATTAATATTTTGAATCACTGAATATTTTTTATATCAATGCAAACTAAACCATTTGAACAGAATTATTTGTTTGATGAGCAAAGACTAATTTCAGCATGCATGTTAAGTCTACTTTTTAACTTGTTATGAAATATAACAATAATTCAGATTTTTGGCACAGAATCCTTTGAAATCCTTCAGATCATTAGCTGATGTGAAGAAAAACATTTATTAGCTATTTTGCAAACAATTGCATATTAAACAGCAGCCAATAAAAAGACGTCAGACTTCACGAGGCACCAGTAGAACGCGCTGGTTGTCAGTGTCGGGCTCAGCGCTGACCCCAGAGCTATAGAGTGATAAAGCGGTGAACATCGGTGAAGGAGTTGTAGAGCGGCACCGGAGCGACACGCAGCACGTTGGGCTCTCTCATGTCACACTGAAACACCAGACACACAACACACACTTACACACAGCCTTGACAGATCTACGGAATCACATCACTGAAAGATAGTTTTGGTTGGATAAGTGATAGTCAGATCTCATGATAATGCTGTGAGTTAAAGAGATAGTTCACCCAAAATCATGATTCTGTCATCATTTACTCACCTTCACGTCATTGCAAACATTTTGTTCATC
>NW_015509617.1:2548-3071 GCF_001515645.1 Sinocyclocheilus grahami
ATTGGGTTAGATTTTCTCGTAGCAAGTATTTTGACACAGTGTGCAAGGTTTCTGTGCGTGAAGATAACGAATACGAAAACACACATGCAAAAATTTCAGATGCAGTGTGCAAAGACCTTAAATGATGACAGAATGTTCTCAAAAATAAGGCGGAACGTACGGCGACTCCTCTCTTTTGCAGCTCCTGAAACACGGCTCTGATTGGACGAGAGAAGCACAGAGACAGCTGACAGCCTCTCTGCTCGGGGTCAGAGGGCGTGATGATGTGGACAGAGGGTTTGTCGGGGTCTGACGGGTCTTTGCTGTAGTGATGTCTGATCAGATACTCCAGATACCCCGTCAGCAGCACTGACTTCCTCCTCAGATCCTTCATGCTCGTCCGGTTAAAAATCTGGACACCAGAAACTCAGTGCGTCAACACAGAAAAAAGAATGAGACAATATATTCACCTACATGAATTAAGATGAATTCAAAACTAAAAGCTGCAGTCCGTAACTTTAGCCTCTTTGTCGCCATCTCTGTT
>NW_015509617.1:4738-5730 GCF_001515645.1 Sinocyclocheilus grahami
GTACGATGGTTGTTAGTATGTTGTACGATGGTTGTTAGTATGTTGGTTGTCAGTATGTTGTACGAAAGTTGTAGTTATGTTGTACGATGGTTGTCGTTATGCTGTACAAAGGTTGTTGGTATGTTGTATGAAGGTTGTAGTTATGTTGTACGAAGGTTGTCGGTATGTTGCACGATGGTTGTTAGTATGTTCCATGAAGGTTGTCCGTATGTTGTAAAATGGTTGTTAGTATGTTGTACGACGGTTGTCGGTATGTTGTATGAAGGTTGTTGTTATGTTGTACGATGGTTGTCAGTATGTTGTACGAAGGTTGTCAGTATGTTGTATGAAGGTTGTCAGTATGTTTTAAAATGGTTATTAGTATGTTGTACGACGGTTGTCGGTATGTTGTATGAAGGTTGTTGTTATGTTGTACGATGGTTGTCAGTATGTTGTACGAAGGTTGTCAGTATGTTGTATGAAGGTTGTCAGTATGTTTTAAAATGGTTATTAGTATGTTGTACGACGGTTGTTGGTATGTTGTACGAAGGTTGATAATATGTTGTATGATTGTTATCAGTACATCGTCAGTATGTTGTATGATGGTTATCAATAAGTTGTTGTCAGTATGTTGTAAGATGGCTTTCAGCATGTTGTATAATGGTTGTCAGTATGTCGTATGAAAGTTGTCGGTATGTTGTATGAAGGTTGCAAATATGTTGTATTTCAAGTCTTTTTTTTTTTTTAAATATTAGTATTTATTTATTTTTTATATTGCAGATATACTGGGACTGACTTTTGACAAAAATCTATAATTAAAAGCATCTACAACATATAAAGCTGCTTTACAGAGTGTAATGCAACTACATTTGTGTCCACAGGATGTCAGCAGAGAGCAGGCCATGAGCTCCCACAAAACTTACAGTGATCACAATAATGTTTGTGTCAGTGACTGATATTCCACCAGTATTGTTATACCGTTGTTCATGAGGAATCTGGTCTTCAAATCATGT
>NW_015509617.1:8296-9979 GCF_001515645.1 Sinocyclocheilus grahami
TGTCAGTCCATTCATCAGAGCCACTTCCTCAGGTTTAGCACCTATTTAAAGATTCAAACACAAATACACACGTCCATAAAAGCAGTCTGGCTCAATGAGGAGCTCCAAGGATTAAATGTGGGGGTAAAGTCCTCTCTCTACCCTGTTTATCTTAGCTGAACCCTCCCACAGTCTATCTACAGACAGACGTATGGCTTCTCTCTGCGTTTACATGCCATAGAAACACAGATATGAAAAGCAAACGTTCCCTATGGACCTCATTTATTAGCATACTGGATGAGACTGTGACCAGTCAAACTGAACTCAATAACAAACTCTTAGTTAAGAAGCTCTTAATTACCAACGATCTTTGCCATCAGCTCCTCCAGGGTCTCTTCGGCCCAGACCCAAGGTCGCGACCCCTTCAGGTGGCCATGGACTCCACTGGAAACAACATGTGGTTACGGGTCACTGCATTATTATGGGATTTCCTTCATAGCATTTCTGTTATTTGATCTAATTAATGCTTAACAGTGCTTGTCATGGCAAAAATAAATAAATATATACATACATAAAAGTAAAAAAAATCAGTAACGAACCTGTTTACCAGTTACCTTAAAGTGAAAAAATCATATTTTAATCATATTTAAGATCATTTTCTGGTGTGAAAATGAAATGAAATTAAATTAAATAATAAATATAGAAAACAAGCTTCTGATAATCAAAATGTATGGAAAAATACAGATGCCAACATGCCATCCTAAATCCTGAAATATAAATAGAAAATGAAATAATAAATAAATAACTTATGATTTAGAATATAAATATGTTTTAGCAAACAATAAAGGAAAATGTTCTCCTAATAAGCAACATGTTTAGAAAAATACATTCACCAAAATATAAATATTAAATAAAATATATAATACGTAATATAACTTTCAATTTAAATTACATTATGATTTATAAATCTATTTATTGTATTTAATAAAAAATATATATATATAAATTAAGCTTTTAAGAAGCAAAATAAAACGATAAAAATACAGTCACCAAAATGACATCCTTAAGCCTGAAACATTTTCACAGTATTTTTTATTTGATATTGATGTTATATTTTTCTGAAACTGATTCAGCATTTATCAGCTGATAAATCAAGACAGACGACTCACATTGTGGCCCATTTCTCCAGCTCCTCTTCGATGGATTTTTTGGTGTTTTTCGGCTGGAGACCCAGTGAATTCCCAGCGAAATAAACACAATCTTCTGAACCGTCCACAAGTGACAAATCCGCTAAAAACAGACGAGAAATCAGATGATGCACAGTATGAATCTGAGCAAACACTCCATCATGCTGATTTAATCTGAGTCACATGTCATGCTGTGATATACTGTATGTCGGGTCATAAAGCGTCACTCACATGGCGGCAGGTCTGATATTTTGGGGATGAGGAACTCCTGGCGCAGCTGCCGCAGCTCATCGTGTCGATCCAGGTGTTCTGCCACGCGGCGGGACGTCAGACTGCAGCTGAGCTCCTGAGAGACCCTCGTGATCGTCTGCTGCACGCTCTCCATCATCAGCACCAGATTCAGAGCAACTGAGCTTCACAGACCTGCAGGAATCTCTAGCAGAGACCCAGACACTCAGGGTGACACTCTTTAACTCTGCACTTTGACCTCTGAGCAAACACATCAGACTTGAGCTAA
>NW_015509617.1:13690-14586 GCF_001515645.1 Sinocyclocheilus grahami
ACGCAGACACAGTCGCCCTTCACTTCAACCCTCGCTTTAACTCGAACGTCGTCGTGTGCAACTCCAACCAGGGCGGCTGGGGAGATGAACATCACGAACCCTGCTTCCCCTTTCAACAGGGCGGAGAGTTCAAGGTGAGCGCCGGTGACCTCTGACCTTTGACCTCGCCCACACCGCGAACAACTCTAACCAGCAGCGCGGTCATGCATTCATGAGTAATCAAAAGCATTTAACAGTCACATGTTAATCTTATTGGACCTTTTTGTGCTTCACAAGATTCTTTACTTTCATATTTCTGGGCTCCTGACATTTAAAGTCTAAACCTGGTATCCACACACTTTGCTGTTATCATTAATTAATTCAGCGTTAAGCCTTAATTAGTCCTTTATCTGTGTTCTTTGACCAGTTCCCCAGTGATTCCTGTATCTAGGTTAGTTGCCTGGCTTTAGTCTTTTGACAGATTACAGTAACTCATGACACAATGAGTCATAAAACATCACCTTTTGCACATATTAACCACTCAAGCAATAAACCGCCCACCGCTCAGAGGTTTGAGGATGAATTATGCTGCAATCGCTCGCTTGCGACAGCTTCTCATGCACTCTGTCTTAAAAGTCACATTTATAAATGTCACTGCATTAGATCACAAGTGTCATGACGTTTACTATAATAAACATGTACGAATCCCACAGTTCTGAATTTTGAGGAGAAAAGTCAGAATTGCAAGATGAAATGTTGCAGTTACCTTTATTAGTTTTTTATCCCGTGGCAGAATTCTGAGAAAAAAAAATGAGAATAGTGAGATATAAATGCAATTCCAAACAATTCTCTTTATTCCCCCACCATGTAGTAAAAATAATAAAGGAAGTTGCAATGTTGTATCGTAATTCTCTAAT
>NW_015509618.1:0-1207 GCF_001515645.1 Sinocyclocheilus grahami
ATATATATACACATGGTTATATTCACATTGATTATGCTTAATTCATATTTTGATTAATAAAAATCTACACTGGAAGCAATGGTTTGAAGTCTTAATGGACTTGTTTATTACACACACGGCACCCATTCACTGGTGAGCAAGTGATGTAAAGCTAAATTTCTTGTAAAGCTCATCAACATATAGGATGGACTGGGGGTGAGTACATTTTTATAAAATTTTCATTTTTGGGTGAACTATCCCTTTAAACTTCGACAAATCTCGTGTTCTTCATTGTTTGCCTGTAAATGAATGATTCCTCAAATTGTGTGGCTTGAGGCATGTATGCATTACATTACTTAAAGACCAGAACTTAAATTTCTGTCTGGTAGACAAATAAAACCGGCTAGAAAAAAAGAAGAAGAAAAGAAAGATACACTGAAAGAGAGAATAGATATAATAGAGGGCCAGTAAGCATTCAAACAGAATGCGTCTTTGCGTGTAAAAATGCTAAACTCGGTCTCAGAGCAGTGGAATAAATAAAAAAAAAGCAAGGTCTGAACTCCTTCGCAACCTGGCAACCAAGCACGACTTCATAGCGCTTTATGGCAGTGATTTTCAAAGCATTTTCTTCAGAAGAAATGTCAAATGTCCTGTAAGTGACCTGTGGGTCCTGCAGGATTCAGGTCAGGTGAAAAGAGCTGTGATCTTATCTTAGATCAGCCAGCGTCTTCCTATCAGCTTATTTAAAACCCCATGAAGGCATCAGAGCCCAAGAGGGAGGCCGGCACCTTAATTATCCATCTCCCCATCATGCAAATCAAAAGTCTAATCTCCACTTTTAATGTGATTAGTGTCAAAACGTCCATCATGCAGACAGTCAGCCGAAGGCTTTGATTCAGAGATAAAAGTTCTGATTAATTAATGAAGTGTTATGTTAAAGGACACATTTCTTGCTTTTGTGGAGCAGACAGGTTAATTTCCCGGATTAGTCTAAAAATTAGCGTCTGTCCCTCTTCTCCCCGTCTGTGGCGGCACAATTTATATTGCTACAGTAATGGGGGTCAGCCAGGAGTCAATATTATTTCTTTTTCTCTCCTGTGGAGACGGGAGGTGAGAAAAGCTCATCATGTGGAAGACAAGGAGACGTTAGGAAAGAGATGAGGAAGATGGAGGCAGGGGAGGGTGTGAAGGGGATAATAGCCTTCCTAAAAATTGCGACATTAGTATT
>NW_015509618.1:2729-4195 GCF_001515645.1 Sinocyclocheilus grahami
ATCAAACAGACGATGAACACTAACAGCAATTATTATATGATGCAAACTTATAGCAAAATTTGGTAGTTCTGTGTGTTGTTTCATGGTTGGCATCTGTGTTCCTGTGTGGGTTGTTGTTTTGTCTATGAGTGCAGGGATTGGCTGTTGACGGAGGAATGTGACTGAACCTGCTGACGCTCTGTTTTAAACAGCAGTGCAGTTTGAAGATGGAGAGCTCATTCTGGCGTTGGCCTTTTGGCGTGAGGAGCTCCTCGTTCCTCCTCCCATCGACAGATCCCAAATCTTTGTTATCAGTACATTGTTGTAACTGGACCATGCTTTTGATTGTAACGATACTTAACAAGACTCTTAACAATGATTTAGGAGCGTAGGGGTGTCCTGCCATTTATTTTGACTTCGCTTTTGAATTGTTTATTTAGTAGGGAGTTAGGAAAGTTCCTTTGTATTTTTTGTTTTCTTCTGATTAGGTTTTTTATATTCGTTTTGTTTGTTATTTTGACCCCTTCAGGGTCACGCTGAAGCCATTGCTCCTCAGTTTCATTATTTCATTCTACTTTAATAAATTATTTGTGGATCTTACATTCGTGTCTTCTGGTGATCTGTGAGCTGGGGCTGGATTCCTGATTCACATCATAAACTTTCACATCATGCTCTACGTTTTAGAATGGGCCGTAACAATAATTTATTAATAATTTTAATAATAAATAGCTTTTTTTTGTATTTAAAAGTATAATTTTCATGACTTTTATAAATACAACGTTGGAGAAATGACATGAAATAATTGGGGGAAACTGGAGGAACAGGATAAGGAAATGTTGTAAACTGGATTCAAGCTTGGATCCCCCATTTAAGCACCAGAGCTCAGTGTCAGATGTGTCAGAGCATGTGCGCTAACTAGCCATTATAGCAAACCGTGATTCATTCTAACGTGTGTTACTTCACACTCAAAGGCTGAGGAGGAAGAAGTACCTTTGTGGTCATGACCAGCTCGTGGTAGATGATGTAGTCGGGGGTGTAGCCCATCCCGAACAAAGCGCTGGTGGGGTGCAGATGGCAGGGCATCCCAGTTCTCACGTTCACATACTCCCCTATTCCCTAAACAAACAAATACAGGTCATGAAGATGCTTCACATGCTGCTTGCTGAAACTGAATGCATCATTACATTGCCAAATATGCTAAGTAGTTGTGTACCTTTAATTTAGCAGCCTGGTGAAAGTATGCAGCACAGATGCACTTCCTGATCACATCCCAGTCCGAGCCGCAGGAGACCAGGTTCATTTTCTGCTGCACCATGATGTCTTTGAGCTGAGATCGCACCTCACGCACCTGTGACACACCACACTGTTATTCAGGATAAACTAAATCAAATAAAAGAGGAAGGACACTTATTTTTGCGCGACAATTACACACCTCAGCTTTCAGAGAATACAGGTGCATCTCAATAAATTAGAATGTCGTGGAAAAG
>NW_015509618.1:10351-11055 GCF_001515645.1 Sinocyclocheilus grahami
GTGCATTTATATATACATATAAATATACACAGTACACACACATATGTAAACAAACTTTTATTTTGGATATGATTAATCAAGATTAATCGTTTTGATAGCCCTAATTCAAAATATTAATAAATACTACAATAGCATATACATAATACTGAAATAAATTAATATTTTAATATTGTTGCCATTTTTGGCCATTTGATGAATCATCACTTTCACAAACAGGTCAGGAATGGTTCTCAAAGTATTTGTTTTTTAAGAAAGTAATGGAATAAACTAAAGACAAGTGGGCGAGATGTCTAGAAAGGAAACCGACTAAGCATATTTAATGCAAAAGGTCCAAATGAAGACTTGAGAAGTTAATCAAACAGATGAATGTAGCACACCACTAAAATGTTTTCTACCTCCCACCTTTAGAAGATCTAGATGAAAGCCCATAACAATGAGCAATTTACCTCGGAGCATCTTAAAATATCACAGCTCACCTCATCACTCCATAGAGAAAGATCTGAGAGAACAGCAGATTTCTGCAGCTATTCAACTAAATGGATAATCCCTCAGAAGATGGCGTGAAGAAGGAACTCCGGGAAGCTCTGTAGTACAACATATGCATTTATGCATTTCAGTCTAGCTCTTGTGAAGATGCCACAATCACAGTCAGAGCTTTTGAGTTATGGATTCAACACGCAAAAAGCACCTGGCTGAACAGAATT
>NW_015509618.1:11531-12899 GCF_001515645.1 Sinocyclocheilus grahami
CTCCTGCCTCACTGATAGAGGTTTCAGAAAAGAGGGACTGGTGATCTGACAAAAGCTCATGAACACACTGGTCTCTCTTTGCTCATACAGGCAGATGAACAGAGTCTGTATTTACACTACAGAGACACCGGAGTGATTCACTTTTTTGAATAATTCGTTCCAAAGTACCGGATCAAAAAAAAAAATTTGACTTACTGTTTCATCACTCAAGTTTTGCCATAAAGTTGTCGTGAAATAAATATATAACCATGCATGTGTTTAACTGGATCTTCCGGTGTAAACGACAGACTTCTCTCTGGTGACGTATGTAGGACTTCTCCTATTATTTAGTTCATTTAAACCTGCTGTGCAAGCTCACGTTCATCTGTTTTCTTCTTTGAGTGAAATGCCCACATCTCAAAATCCAATGAACAATTCATGGATAGAACCAAGTCCCCCCGCTCTACATTATTTATTTTCCGATAATCTGTCATTCTTGGATGTACGTCACAATACAAACGAAAGGATTCATCACTACTTCATTTTATTGTGACTTTGCCTTTTGAAATAACAAAAAGGCACTGCAGAGCATTTTATATTTCACTTTTTTTGTGGTAACATGATTTTTATAATAATATTACAACGTAAACCTAAATAAATAAAAACATAAATACAACTAAATAAAATAACTACAATTAAATCATTTTAAAAATGACTTATTTTATTTCAGCTAGTTGCCAAGAAAACATTTCTCATTTTCATTTAGTTTAACTTGAAGTACTAAAATTACAAATAAATAAATAAACGGGTTGTTTAGCAATCTGATGATGAAGAGGGACTCTCAAATCTCAACTGAGATTCTCAATTCACTAAATCACTTGTTTTACACAGAACCATTCCATGGACATTAAATTCTGACTTAGACCCACTATAAACTTTGCCATTGTCATAAACTTTGTTTGCCGCTTTCCTGATCTGTTCTTACCTATAACACTGTCCCGGGCCTGTTCTTCCTGCTCTTCCAGCCCGCTGGTTTGCATTGGCTTGACTGATGGGGTAAACCTGCAGCGCATCCATGCCAATTCGGGGATTGAACACCTAAACAACAAAAGTAATAATTCTGTTAGTATCAGCTGTGCCATTCCCCTATTAAAGAAAGCGGTTTCATTTGGTTTTACCTTCAGTTTGCAGTAACCAGCATCCACCACAAACATGATGCCGTCCACGGTCAGAGACGTCTCAGCGATGTTTGTAGCAACAATACACTTCCTCACTCCATCAGGAGCCTGTCAAAAACACACAGGTTCAGTTCACAAACCTCTAATGCTTTTTGTCTCATGATCAGGATCTTAAGAGTATCCAACAGTAACAGAGGTTTACCTTCTGGAA
>NW_015509618.1:13394-14582 GCF_001515645.1 Sinocyclocheilus grahami
ATTAAATTGTAATAATTCACAGCATTTCTGTTTTACTGTATTTTTGTTGAATAAAAACAGTCTTGGTGAGCATGAGACTTCTTTCAAAAACATAAAAAATCTTGCCGACCCCAAACCTAACCTGGGGTGCGTTTCCCACAAGCAACTATGTTCACAAGTTCTGTCATTACCAATAGAGTTCAATGGAACCTGCAACCATAGTTAGCTAACAATTAGGATTAGCTAACAATTTGAGAAACGGTAGTGTATTATTATTAGTGTATATAAATTGTGATTCCACTCATAACATCATTTGCGTGACTAAAAAATCTCCTCACCTCAATGTCCTCCTGACCAGGCATGAAGATGAGGATGTCACCCACCATCCCGCTGAGATGAATCTGTAAGGACTGTTTCACAGCCGCCTCCACATAGTCCTCCTGAGGAACCTGAATCACACCAACACTCAGCATCAGTACAGCACCCCAACCAGCTTCAGCTTTAACTGAAGACGCGATTAACACCCCACCTTGCTGAACAAGATATCCACTGGGAACGTCCTGCCAGGAATGTGGAAAATAGGAACATTGCCGAAGAATGCTGCAAATTTGTCTGAGTCCATGGTGGCAGATGTGACAATGAGCTTCAAGTCCGAGCGTCTAGACACCACCTAAGTAATCAAAAAGCCAGGTTGATAAAATGAAGACGGGAGATGACGACTCATCAGTATCAAACGCTAAATTCAACAGTAGTCTTTAACTATCCATATAAGCAACAATCAAATTTAGTGCATGAAAACCAATAAAATTTACTATGATGAAAACAGTTTGCCATTCGATCCTATGAAGTTGTGTGAAACTAGAGACAACGCTCACCTCTCGGAGCAGCCCGAAGAGCACATCAGTGTTGAGGGAGCGCTCATGGGCCTCGTCCATGATTACCGCGCTATAGTGGTCCAAATCTGACTCCCGCAGAGATTCCCTCAGAAGAATCCCATCCGTCATGTATTTTATTACAGTCTTCTCTGATGTACAGTCTTCAAAACGGATGGCATAACCAACCTGGTGTAAACATTCAAGCAATAAAACCCCTTAGCCATGAAAAAAAATCATGGTTAAATAAAATGCTGTTTTACATTTTTAAATGGAATTTATTTCCGTCATGGCAAAGCTGAATTTTCAGCATCATTACTCCAGTTTTCAGTGACAC
>NW_015509619.1:0-487 GCF_001515645.1 Sinocyclocheilus grahami
GTAAAATATGCTGGAAATATGCACTTTATGCTAACTGCAATGCATTGCAAAGACTGATTTTGTTTATGTATGAAATTGTGGTATTTTGATCGCCATTTGACGCGAAACTATGCTACTTTAATGTTTAGGCATTCTGCATCAGATCTTCATCTTGTCACTCTCGCCTATATGTGTTCTTCGTGCTCATTCTACCACTTTATCATCAGATAGACTCGTCTAGCTCGGTCTCTGAGCTCTGTCTCACCTCTGCTGTCTTGGCTCCGGATGGGGCAATTTTTTCCCAAACTACAGGTGTTTTCATTAGGGCTAATGATAGCATGCGACGCCCAGCGCCGTGGTGATCGCTGTTGTTTATTAGTTCTGTGATGAGCATTATAACAAAACACACATGTCACAGTGAGCATCCCGCGGCCTGCCGGCACTAATGAGATAAATAAATGAGTTTAGTATAGTCACAAATGGCTCCTGAGAGCTAGTTACCAGAGCC
>NW_015509619.1:4501-8547 GCF_001515645.1 Sinocyclocheilus grahami
ACACACACACAATTAACATACACCCTGTTTAGATCGTAAATGTGGATCTTTCATCCTGTATTTCTCCATTAATGCTGTGTCTGTCTGTTCAGTGACGGCAGTGAACACACAGCAGCGCTGAACTCATCTGATTTGACAAACGCTTGACTCTGACACTTGAGCTGTTCGTATACATTCTGTACAGAGAACATACTTCCCAAATGTACATCTCACATGAATGTAGGTCATGGTTAATTGATTTATTATATCGACATGTTTATGGTTCCTGTTAATGTCAAACAATTTTACTAAAAGCACGCAAGCAGTGCAGCTGAACACTAACCGGCGTGTGATGAAAACCTTCACTGGCAGAACGGCCCGTTAGAGCTCGTCAGCACTGAGTGATTAGCTGAAATAATGTCTCTGTCAGCCTTAATCACATTAAAACGTGGTTAACATTTAATTTTTCTCTCTTCATATGCAAAAATTTCCACTAGATTTGCAGTGAAGGCCATTGAAATTCCATTATAAAAAGAATAAAAATTTCAGGCATCATTTATTCAGAGAGACAGAGAGGAAGTGGTTGAAGAAAGTGCTGAATCTTTCTATTAGCACAGGGCTGAGAAATGATCTTCAGCAGTGCGGGATGTGAGGGCTGAGACCGGACGCCCCAAACACACATTCAGTGTGTGACCCTCATCTGCGGTGACCCCCGCTGACTGGGATTTACAAGCGTTTGCTTTTGACTGCGTACATGTAGTAAGATATATAGGGTTACAATGAGGCTTTCTCTTCCACTTAGTCATAAGTGCAGGGACTCCAATGTATTGGCGATTTTTAGTGGATGTATGAAGTCAGTTCCCATCAATTCACCCTAAAAAATACAGTATGTGTATTACAGGATGGCATATCGGTGCCTGTATATTTTACAACTTATAACCTATATTATTTCATTTAGTTATATAAAGCTCACCTACCTGAAGTACAAAAATCTGCTTTGCACCATACAGATGCTAAAATAGAAAATCACATGCAAGTTCATAAGTTGATCTTCTATAAACAATGGCTAATACTCTTATATACGGCTCACAGGGACAAACGAACAAAGACAAGACACCATCATGGTAACACACATGACTCTAGCAATGCAATAAACTTTCACTAAATAACAGAAAATGTAACACAAAAAAATCACCTAAATGTACAGTTATGTATTATGTAAATAAAGCATAATCGTATGCGATTATGTGCAGGGAATTCTAGGGTTGACCTTTACAGCTTTTACCGTACATTATATGGTAATTCATTGTTTTTACTTCCAAAAACCACAAATTTGGCAGCGTTTTACTGTTAAATTGCATATAATGTGGTGTTAAACCATTATTAAACCACTTATTATATAAATGTTGTAAATTTTGAACACAAAAAAAGTTACGGACTGCAGCTTTAAACAAATTAACAGGTTTTTAATGTAGCATTTTATAGTAATTTTCTGTAATGAATGAATAAATAAATATCCTAATAAAAAAAATTAATTCTGTTAAAGAGTGTGCTATTTTTTTAAGTATTCACACTTCGATATGTTATATTTTTCTTATCTAAGTGACATTCATACATCGTTGCGTACTGCTTTGACAACATGTTAAATAAAGAGAAAGAACAGTTAAATATTCTTACTAAAACTTCCCATTTTTCATAATGCAACCCATTCACCAACATTTTGGCCATGTTTTCTTTTTCCTGCTGTCATTTGCATAATGTTTTGTGGCTTATTGACGTTCATTTTGCACCTCTTCAACAGAAATAAACTGACAAGATATGACTTATTCAAGAGCAATTATTCTATGCTGTAACAACACTCTTTTTTTCAAAATAACAAATCTGTAAAATGACTAAAACCAAATTTGGCTTGATGTTTCGTCACCATTTGTCAAGCTGTTTGTTCGAGGGCAAATAATTGGGGAGACTTGTGCTATCCCGGTGTCATAAAGTTGCCCAAATTGGTGGTGAAAGTGGTGTTGACAGCGTATCAGATTCTTCAATTGACAGTGGTGTGTGTGGGGCTTCGCGGTGAGTGTGTGTGTGTGTTTTGCTCTTCTCTTTCTGTGTGTGGGCGCGACAGGGGCCCGTGTCACTCAGTGCCAGGACCTCGAGACCTCCACGCTCATTTAGCGCTAACATTATGAAAATCATCCCTCAGCCCTAAAGCGAGAGATCTTTGTTACGACTTGCGGCTCTGTCAAGCCTTCACCAATTACACTCGCAGGTACAATGGTCTATTGAGCGGAGCGCAGCCCTTGACTGGCGCGGCGACAGTGATTTGGGAATCGTTACTGCGTCGCCAGAGGAGAGCTCCATACCTGAGAAATGCAAATAATGTTCCGCGAAACCAAACTACAGCTACTATTACTGCAGATTGGATTTTTCTTCCTTTCTTCGCCTCTCACGAGTGTGAAATTTTCAACTAAATGTAAATTTCTCTCCGTCAGAAGTGGCCACTAGCTCCGAATGATGGCTTTGACTCTCAGCTCGGGCTGAAGTGCCTCTGCTGGAAGTGTGGTGTATAAAAAAAAAGAAGATTTGGGCCTACTGTAGCATTACTTTAGAATGACAACATGTACTGATTGCATGTTCTCAGAAAGATGTGCGGTCCACCTGGAGGAGACTTCTTTATACACCAAATGCAACCGAACTGAATTTTAACATCTTATTTAATCAATCTGCCACACACTCGATGCACAGATGGAAATCACTCTGGTTCAGTGGTGTGAGCAGATGATGGTCTACTAAGAGCAGCAAAGTTGATGGGAATAGTTGAGATAAAAATGAACATTTTGTCATCATTTTCTCACTCTCATGTCGTTCCAAACCACTCTTCTGTGGAATAGAAAATAAATAGTTTAGCAGAACGTTCATGCTGCTCTTTTCCATGTAACAAAAGCATGCAGTACAGACAAGGGGGGAAAAAGAAGAAGAAAACACAATTAAATAGTCTACCACTCATATGCAAAATTCCAAGTGTTATGTATAACACATTATTCACTGATTTGTTTATTTATTTTATTTTTTGCCAAATTGCCAGCTATCATTGTTTCCCATGTCTTGTATCTAGTCTAGTGATGCACCAAGTTTGAATATTAATATGCATAAATTATATTTGAGAAGATTATCAAAAGTCACAGTCAAAAGACTTTATCATGAGATTTATCTGAGATTATCAGTGAATAACCACTGACATTTTGGTCTGTTCTTCACATAAATCTTACATATGCCTTAAGAAGATATAGTGCATAAATCATACGGACTACTTCAGTAACTCAGATTGTGACGGGTCTTTAGGAGCTTGATAGTTTATGGGCACTATATGCTTTTATAGTATGGAAAAGAGCAGCAGGAACATTCTTCCGCATGTTTCTTTTTACATTCCACCAAAGAAAGTAAATCAAAAAAGGTATTTGTGAAATCATTTTCATTTTAGGATTTTAATTATTCCTTATTATTCCTTTAACTCTGTATAAAGCCTGACATTTGAAATGATATTCAGACAAATCAAATTTTTGAAATGGAACAGTTTAACCTTTTAGACAAATAAGAAATAGGTCAAAACGGAGCTAAAATATTTAGCTTGGGGAAGTTGCTTAGTTTTATGATCAAAACTCTGTAGTTTTTAAATTGTATAATTTACAGCATTGTTATTATTATTTACTGCATTATTTAATGTGGGGGCAAAACATATAATGCAATACAATGATGATCAAGAGATGAACAATAAATGCTTCTCGAAAGTCTGTTGTATCATATCTCATAAATTTTAACTTTTTTTTTAAATCAAGTTGCTTCAGTCCAGTAAGTGAAATATTGCTAACAATAAATATTATTCTTATGTTCACTTTATAAAAATTTCACAAAAAAAAACAAAAAAAAAAACACAAGATCCACGACCTGATACTAAAAGGCAGTTTACTTGCTAAAAATGTTTAAACGATCAGCCAGGTGACAGAAGGCATGTAGATTGCAAGTAGATTGTGTACAACAGGTTGCATGTTGATCATGTTCATAATCTAGAG
>NW_015509619.1:8557-9389 GCF_001515645.1 Sinocyclocheilus grahami
ACACACACACACACACACACACACACACACACACACACAGTTCTGAACATTTTTCAAAAGGTGCTCCCGATTTATCCCATTGTGTCAGGTGTCCCACTACTTGTTAAAAGCAGAGAAATCCATTTAAAAGGGTTGTTGAGTATGTGATTGACAAAGAAGGTCTTGACTGAACGTTCAAGCACTTTCTCTGAGAATGACTGTTTTTCATTTTATACGTATGTGTCCAAAGATTCATCCTAACCGTCCTATAACGTCCTAATTCAGTGGAGTTTCCTTAAGGAAACGATATCAAACTTTTGTACTACAGACATAAACACTGACTGCACAATATGTGTGATCTGATCTTTTGCACAGGCAGAAACTGTAACATTTCAGAAGAGTCTAGTATATAAACTCTATTTTCCGAATGTTTACCAGAGGAAGTAATACAGTTCGGGTAACTCAATGAAAGTGTGAGATAAGTGCAACGCGACCTTGGAAAACCATCATTCCGAAACAGTGTGGTAAACCGGCATGACTGCGATCATGAATATACAAATGCCTGTGAATAATAAACACCCCTTATATCTGTCAGTAAGTCCGTCTGCAGACTGTAGCAGAGATGAACGCGCGGAAGTACGGACCTGCCGACCGGGTCACGGCACCACCAAACGGAGCGTGGAGGAGCTCGGGATGCTGACGGCAGACGTGAAGAGCGAGGAGCAGCCATCCCTGAGGTTAATTAGCATTCTCTTTCCCTTCACTTTATTATCAGCTGTGTCCTCCACACACCCGTTTAATTGCGTGAGCTGATCGAATAATAAATGGCAGAGTAATTACCATTCTAAAGGAG
>NW_015509619.1:11008-11300 GCF_001515645.1 Sinocyclocheilus grahami
GGTGGTGGAGGGGGGGGGGTCTGTTCCTCCGCACCCCGTCTCAGATCCACTCAGAGTGCTGCTCACATCAGCAAACATGAGGGGGATTTGCATCGATACAGATATTTGCCTTGTATTTGTTCCACAGGATGTTTCTAAAGAGAATAAAGGCGTTTGTAATGACTTGTCGAATTCTTGAGACTTTTATTGTCCTTACAGTGGGATGTGGGTCAGAGGAGGGTCATAAGTATTAATACAAAGGATTTAAACTATATTAATCTGTAAATAGGAGAATATTTATTCAGTTGTTTTT
>NW_015509619.1:11310-11883 GCF_001515645.1 Sinocyclocheilus grahami
GTTTAACTTTTTATTTAGATTACCATAGTTTTCAAATTGTAATGACTAATATTTCATATTATTTATTTTTTAAATGATTATTTTTATATTAGATTGTCATAGTTTAAGACTGGGGCAAAAACAATAAAATGAAGACGGGATGGAAGAAAGTTTAGCCAGTTCCATAGTCAGTTTTACGCTTTCTGAAATGATCAATGTCCACTTAAATGGACAAGTGGACTCTCTACCCATAATGCTCCAATGTGTTTGGTTTAACCAGGTGTGTCTGTACGAGAAGCATCCAGGTGAGTCGTATTCTCCTCTATACCTGCTCCTGCTGGCCAGATATCACCAGCCTCCACTTCGGTCAAGCCACCGTCCCACATCACGAAGAACTTCAATTACAGCGGGATTCTCGGTGCAGAGAGCGAGGGGGTAGCATTGATTGAGGAGGGCAACAATTGATTTTGTCCATTACGTGGTGAGAATGTTTCCATCCTGCGCAGATCAGGCTGCCCTCCTCCTGTGGGTGGAGATAAGAGCCCGCTGCATTGTGGCTGCCTAATCTGTGTGACGGCGCTTGTCTGTGCTGAA
>NW_015509619.1:12747-14590 GCF_001515645.1 Sinocyclocheilus grahami
TTTTTTTAGCAAATAAAAGGCCTTTTAGTATCATTGTAAAAATGTCCACCTTGTGTGTTGATGTCGAATATGATACAACAGGATTTTGTGGAAAGTTTATTTGTACATCTCAATTATCATTGCATTGCATGTTTTTAAATATATTTTAAATATAAGACCGATTATTGAGAGATGCACATTTATATTTATATGCATTTTATGTAAGTCGTTTGTCATACTGTTATAAAGATCTCATTGATATACATTACAAGATATCAGAATTTCAACTTTTTGGCCATATGAAAATCTGCAACTCTGCCAAATTGCATATTTTTGAATAAAATAAAGGTGCTTTTTTTAACCTCCTTGAGTGAGCTCCATATTCTTTGATACCATACAAGGCTGTATGAGCCATAAAAGCCTGATGTATCATGTATCGGGTTCAATAAACTGTTTGAAAAAAAATAGACCATTATTTTACTTTTATTTTAAAAGTCAGGCTTTAAAGAGTTTATAATTGTGAAAATCATTCATTTTACTTTAAATTTTTCAAAGTCCTAAATCCTTCAGTTCAGTTTATTTCTTGGTTTAAATTCGATTTTGAATCCCAGCCTTTCAATGCAGCCTAAGGCATTTGGAGTCAAGTAAAATGGTTTGTGAATGGCATTTCATGTTCACTTTAAAGCCGAACAACAGCAACAAGAAAGTCAGCTCATTAGGCAAAGCCGGGCCCGGCACATAACTGATTACAGGCAGCCTTGCTTCTGAACGAAAGGCACTTAGTCAGGTAAGCACCAGTGAGTAGCTATATTAACCCAATACATCTTACACTGTAAAAACTGCAGTCTGTAACGCTGCCCTGCTAAGCCGTGTAACATGCTTTATTAGGCACCCTTGAGGTGAATGTTATCTATCAGCCTGCTCTGCATCAAGACCCCCCACCCCTTCCCCGAATGCCCCACACGGAGAACATCGCACGCTCATCTGTTCCTCTCTAACCAGACAAACCTTGATGCTGATTAATGGTAGCCAGACTTACAGGCACTCTGTCAGAGATGTTACACAGGGAAGGTAATATATGGGAGCCATTAAATACACATCATTTTCCTGGCATGAAATATGTTGACCCCGATCTTATTACACACATAATTAAAAGCGTTCAACAGTTCTGCGGCCGTGCACGGTAGAGCAGGGTTGCTCACCGACAGCTGCAAGTCAAATTGATGCTTCGCCGGAATGTCATTTGTTTTATTCATCTGTCAGAGATTTGTTTCCTCGGCTGTGCATATAAATTGTTTTTTATTAGAGAGTCTGATACACAAAACTTGATTTCATTGAAACAGATGTGTCTTGTACTTGCTGCTTCAGTCGTTTACATGTATTTCATAAAGTGTATCAATATGTTAAGATTTTGTAAACTTTGTACAGAGACACGTGCGGTTTACTACCGTCAGAACATCTGTGTTACAGTCAAAGGCTCTTAAAATACAGACGGATGCCATAGATTTTTAATTTCCACAACCAACTTTTTATTCTCGTGCTTTAGAAAACCTGATATGCCCTGAAACCAATATACATATGTGAAGAACCTATAAAAGTAAGATTAAGAACCTTTTAAACCTCAAAAAACAATATAGCAACTCAAGAACCAGATACAGACAACAATGGCTCTTGATAATGTAAATGTGCTACAAATAACTTTAATGTAAGAACTTTTTTATCTTTGGATGTTTATGCAGATTTTGGATATAAAAATAGGTATAAACTCATTGGGGTGTATTGTTATGTCACTGAGACATTTTAGGTTCCACTGAAGAAACATTTTTGGAACAACATGAGAGTGGGCGAATTTTGACTTTTTTTT
>NW_015509620.1:0-729 GCF_001515645.1 Sinocyclocheilus grahami
TGCTAAGACACATTTATATGCAAACACCATGTAAAAGTTAATTTTACATCCAATGTCCCCTTTAAGAAAGCTGTGTGTAATTATGGTCCACCAGACACTGATTAGACATGTTTCTTAGGAGACGTTCAATTAAGATGTGTCCATGTGCTCAAAAACAGCTGTATGGGGAATGACAGAATGGAACAGAACATACAGTTTTAAAAGTTGAACTCGACACATTGTCTGTAAAATGCTGTGGGATGTCTAATATAAAACCCAACCAAAACAACAGCATGATAATTTACGCCACTGGCTGTTAATTAATTAAAGAAACAGTGCAGACAGAATTCAAGAACACACATGCTTTCAATAGGATAACTAACAAATTAAAAATAATCATAAATAAATAAATAAATAAATACAAACATCAAATATCCACCTATCAAATATGTTTTATATACCAGTGTTGTTACAGTTAACCTAAAATGGAAATAAAACAAATTTGCAGTGAAACTGAAATAAAATATTAACTGAAAAAAAAGAAAAAAAAGTTTAGGTTGAAGTACTAAATCTATTCAAACTAAAAATAAAATACAATATAAATACATATGAAATAAATACAAGTTAAAGCTAAATAGAAATATTAAAAAATAAAAAAAGTAAACAGATCATAAAATAAAAAATAAAATAAAATCTGACAATATACACAAAAAATGGGAGGCACGCGGATGTCCGCTCAGAGCCTCCGCG
>NW_015509620.1:2308-2701 GCF_001515645.1 Sinocyclocheilus grahami
AAAAAAAAAAAAAAAAACAGAAAAAAACAAAGTGCCAAGAATTTTAAGTCATATATTAATGATACAAATGTTCGTGATGTTTCAAATTGATTGTTGAGTCTTGAAATATTTTTGATCATTCAGCTTGATTATATGACATGGCAGACAACTAGCCGTCCAGTGCGGTACCATTAATAAATTGCGGGTTGTGAGGGTTGCCAAGAATGCAGTTGCGAGTCCTGAAATTCTGAATGCGTCAATTCAGATACAGAATGAGGTTTTCATGCTCGTAAAAAATAAAATAAAAAAAATAGCTGTTTGAATGCAGCTGAATTAATCGCCATATTAGCCATTAGCATCTGCTCTAGGGTGTGAACGTAAACGTCATTGTAGGGCTGTGCAATTAATCGCATG
>NW_015509620.1:4245-5060 GCF_001515645.1 Sinocyclocheilus grahami
GTTATTGGTATCCCATTTGGTAACTCATACACAGAACCATGGGAAATATAGTGAAAGACCCATATATCTGTTACAACATTAAAAAGTTGATTTTGTTCCTTACTTTGACCTGGTGGACTTCCATCTGTTCCCAGAATGCCGTTTTCCTGCTGGGGTCCTAAGGTCTTCAGGATAATCTGTGTGGCACCCAGCCGTGGCAGTGTTACGTGAGTCAAGTAAGGCAAGTCATACTTTTTGGCAAAGGACTGACTTGTCTCTCGCCTCTTTCTTAGGAAGCCGCCCTCAGGAAACAGCACAATCCACTTCCTGTCTCTGCTGTAGTAATACTTGTCTAGGTGATCCTTCAAGTAAACTAGTTGCTTTTCTCGATGTGCTTTGCCCTGTTGGTAATGACAAATCTCGTCAGTGTTGACTAAATTTCTTCTTGCACTAAAAACCATTTAGTTTGTTCGCTGCGCTACTTTATTAAATATGGATGAAGCTAGAATATCCTTGTCACATCACGTTACAAAATACAAATACAAATGTTCTTTTTAAGTGAACAGGTCGTACCTGCCTGATGAAGAAATCTCCATGAATCAGGGATACAACCCCAAAATTGGTATATTTAAAAACATGGTCCATCAACCACATCATCTTTTGTACAACCTAGACAAGAACATGAGAATTAGTTGTATTTTCTAGATAGCGATCTGAAATGTTATCAATGTGATATCAATGTATAATATATTTAATGTATAATTCACCACCATCAGAGCAGTACTAACCCTAACCCAAGCAGAGGCGTGCTTACCGTGCCCTTGTCCTGCAAGCAC
>NW_015509620.1:8514-10275 GCF_001515645.1 Sinocyclocheilus grahami
AAAAAATTATTTTCATTTATTTCACAGTGCATTTATAAAATTATTATTATCATTTTATTCTAATTTGTTTGGCTTCCAAATTCACCAGTGAGACTTGAGACACTATATCACAACTAAAAAGAGGGTTGAGTCCCATTTAAATTTCAAGAACAAGTACATTCATCTGCTTTTTTCTTTTAGTTTGCACACTGAACGTGTGTTGGAGCTCTTAATTTTTAACTCTCAAAGTGCACCAGATTTATGAATTTAACTTGAAAATGTACAAAATTTTCTTCCAGGGGGGGCATGCCCCCGGACCCCCCTACAGCAATCGAGGACGACCCACCAGTCTCACAAAATCCTGTGGGAAACACTGAGTGTTTAATGCAATTGTGTAAGTGTATTTAATGCAACCAAGCATCAAAAGTCTATAAATGTAATAAATAAATAAATACATGAATTCTTACAGACCCCACAAAATGTTATACAATTACATAAAAATATATTATTTAATTTTCAAAAAAATATATAATATGCAATAAATTAATACAATTAACAATGTAAATTTTTGTTTATTTATGTCTGTGTGTGTATGTCCCATTTGTCATTAAGTTGTATCGTTTGTATTAGAGTCAGTCATTTAATTGCAATTCTTTTTTCTCATTATGCATCAATATTTCAGATCCTTATATCAACATTTTATTTATTTACTGGTGTATTCATTTGATGTCCTATCGTTCACCAAAATAAAAAGATCAATTTAATGAGCACAAACGTGGAGGCCGATGTTTTCCAGTGCAGTCAGAACAGCTTCAACAAGTCATACGAGACCCCAAAGATATTCCCCCTTACAGACACACAATCGCAATCTGATTATAATATCATTATGTACTGGACTGTGATTTATGTACAGCAATGTGTATCATATATCATGAGGTAGCTGCTGTTACCAAGCCCTAATGTGTCTATTGGTAATATCGGTCATCCTACTCTCAAGATATCTCATTGGTCTTTAAAGAAAATATTGGCAACCAAAAAAAAACTAAAAACTTAACATTACAAAAGCAAGTTATGCGAGTTAATAAAAGACACAAGATGCACTTGCACAACAGGGTGTGAATCTCCCCTCTACTACCGCTGTACTTTGCCCTTGACGGCGTGTTTAAACAACACTATGAAGAGCAGGAACACCTCTATGAGACGTCATGCTGACTCATGGCACGGCCGACAGACTCTGCTGTTACCAGCAAGTCAAAGATCACAAACAAAATAAACCATTTCAACACCTCCACTGTATCAAGCTCACGGGTTAAGGGCACCTGACACGACATGTTACGGGCACCGATGTTTGCTAAAAGATACCACCAGACCTTCTATCAACAGAGTATTTGCTTACAGACTTCAGGACAACAAGCGGAGCTGCTACGACATTCTAGATCACAAAAAGCTCTGTGAACAGCTAGAATGATCAACGACTGCTTCTGCGAGGAAATCGGTTAAGAGATATCAAAAGCAACAATTTCAGACAAATTTTGCAAGCAAAAAAGTCCATTGTCAATGGTGTAGTGATGTATGAAGCACATCTCACGCAGAAGTCCCTTTCAAACCAAGCAGCTTTCTGTTGGTCAACATGGTAAATCCACGTGAACAACTTGAACCCTCTTGTGAAATTGGTGTGGGGAAATGTTTCGTCCTCATCAAAATTCTAGATCATGTGGATTCCTATTGAAATGACTGAATTTTGACAGCAAAAAAAAAAAAATCTATATCTATATATATATA
>NW_015509620.1:11644-14568 GCF_001515645.1 Sinocyclocheilus grahami
AATATTTCCACATAGTGAGGTAGATATGTGTGGGCGTGTTAGAACTAGTCGTTTTAGGGGGGCGTGGCAGAGTCCTAACTTTGATAAAGAACATCTCTTTGGTTTTGAGACTTTACTCTTTGCAACTTCAGGGATCTTATCTATGCACAATCAGCTTGTAACACTCCAAAGAGAAAGGAAAACTTGAAATCACATCATATGACCCCTTTAAACAGTTGAGAAAGAAATCGGATGTGTATCATAAAATTTGATCCATGCATTGTGCTTAAAGTGACCATGTCTAATTTACCAGCTGCTGTCGGTGTACTTAATGTTAATCCCCCCTCCCAAAAAAATAAATACATAAAAGACTTAAAATGAAAACCACGCACTGCTCTTGACTAAATAACTTTAATCTATATATAATTTATACAGTGAAGAATATGCAATGTTATTTTACCTTTGATTATTAACATCTGTTCTAGGGATGTAACGAATCACTCAACTCACGATTCAATTCACAATTTTTTTTAACAAAATGAGATTTAAGACAAATTTAGGCATGGGCGATAAAACGGTATCAATATTTATCGACGGTACACCTTCTTCGATAACGATACAAAAAATGTTCGATATGGTGCATGATATAGGCACGTACTATGAGTGACGCAGACAGCACACACAAACATGAACACATGCTGAATTGAGTGCTGTGCCTGCCTGGGATGAGGAGATTGTGAATAAAAAATTAATATTAGTTGAGTTTAAAATAAACATTTGCATTTGAATGTTAGGAGTGCGTCAGGGAGCGTCATCAGTGGCGCACGAGATGCGGTGATGATGTTGTAGGTGACGTCGTTGCATTTTAATCCTGTTTAGCTGTAGAACAGTATTCATAGACTTAATAAAGAAGCATACAGTGGCCCCACTTTTAACTCTCTCATTTATTTTACCCTTATTGTAGATAGATGCACAGAGGAAGACAAGAGTAAGAAGTGCAGTGTGGGAGTACTACACTCAGCCAACACCAGGGAAGGCAGTTTTGTCAGAGCCCTTGTTATTCATTTTCATTTTTACACCAGCCATATATATCGGTTCAAAATATCGGTTATCGGTCTACTTGATCTGTAATAATCGGTATAGGCCCTGAAAAACACATGTCGGTCGACCCCTAATTTTAATGTTTTGTTAGTCTAGCCCACGAGATGCGCCGCTGCTGTGTTATGCATTCAAAATATTAAAGAAATATAGAAGCTCAATGCGGAGAATATCTTGATTAGGTGAAAACCGAAACCAAGCCATTCACACAGATGCATATTCAGCATACTTTTAGATGGACAAATATGACTGCTTCACTCGAGTCGCACAAGAGATGTAGCCATGCAAAGTTAAAACAGTTTAAACTTTTAGAAAACACGTCGCAAATTTGTGGAGGTGTATTCCTTTTCACTGAGTCTCATATGTTTTTAAATGCAATCTGCGTGATGGCTGATTCGGCTCTTTGTATTAAGCAATGCATAAATACATGATGCCGTTTTGTTCATAATTGTTTATGCAATTTATGAAATTATATTTGATTTATATGAGTAAATTTAGACGTAATGCAGGTTTTTTTTATAGACATTTATTTCCTTGCGTTGACAATTTAAATGCGCTGCATTATTTTGCTCATTGCGCCCTCCTGTTGCCTCGGGAGACAAGCCAAAAGTTTCCTTAAGACCCAATTAATCTGCACATAAAACATTAGAAATTAGATATATATATTTTTTATTGTGTGTTTGACTGTTAAAACAAAATATTTGTTGTTTGTCTCAATAAATTTTATATAAATTTTTAAAAAGTTAATCCATTGATGTGCATTAGATGATGAATTGAATAGTCACCTCTACTATTGTAGGTTATGTTTTAGCCATCAGAAAATAATTGAGGAATTATGAGAGGTTATGCTATTACACATACATTTCTAACATGTAAATTATTGAAGCCAAATACTTACATTTCCCCAACCTGTTTAGCTGTAGAACAGTATTCATAGACTTAATAAAGAAGCATACAGTGGCCCCACTTTTAACTCTCTCATTTATTTTACCCTTATTGTAGATAGATGCACAGAGGAAGACAAGAGTAAGAAGTGCAGTGTGGGAGTACTACACTCAGCCAACACCAGGGAAGGCAGTTTTGTCAGAGCCCTTGTTATTCATTTTCATTTTTACACCAGCCATATATATCGGTTCAAAATATCGGTTATCGGTCTACTTGATCTGTAATAATCGGTATAGGCCCTGAAAAACACATATCGGTCGACCCCTAATTTTAATGTTTTGTTAGTCTAGCCCACGAGATGCGCCGCTGCTGTGTTATGCATTCAAAATATTAAAGAAATATAGAAGCTCAATGCGGAGAATATCTTGATTAGGTGAAAACCGAAACCAAGCCATTCACACAGATGCATATTCAGCATACTTTTAGACGGACAAATATGACTGCTTCACTCGAGTCGCACAAGAGATGTAGCCATGCAAAGTTAAAACAGTTTAAACTTTTAGAAAACACGTCGCAAATTTGTGGAGGTGTATTCCTTTTCACTGAGTCTCATATGTTTTTAAATGCAATCTGCGTGATGGCTGATTCGGCTCTTTGTATTAAGCAATGCATAAATACATGATGCCGTTTTGTTCATAATTGTTTATGCAATTTATGAAATTATATTTGATTTATATGAGTAAATTTAGACGTAATGCAGGTTTTTTTTATAGACATTTATTTCCTTGCGTTGACAATTTAAATGCGCTGCATTATTTTGCTCATTGCGCCCTCCTGTTGCCTCGGGAGACAAGCCAAAAGTTTCCTTAAGACCCAATTAATCTGCACATAAAACATTAGAAATTAGATATATATATTTTTTATTGTGTGTTTGACTGTTAAAACAAAATATTTGTTGTTTG
>NW_015509621.1:0-1627 GCF_001515645.1 Sinocyclocheilus grahami
AGCACTAATTCCTAGTATGGGTAACCATACTTGGTCACATGTCACATCACTTTTATTAAAACAGCCATCCCCACTTGGCTGATTAATAGAAGTCTTAACTTTATTACATTTCCATATTCTGCCAAGAGAAGTTCTGTTCTTATATCTCTAAACATTTTTAATTAAACTGAGGAAATATTGTCTAAAAATGTTTTATTTCAGTATATATCTTTATCTCAATTATCTCAATTGTACTACCCTACACCCCACTCTCTAGTTATCTGTATTGGGATCAGCCATTGAAAAATCCATTTACATAGAGAGACGCTCACGAGTACACAAACATACACAAATCATGGGGGTCAAACTACAGCTTACAACTCGAGGCACAAAAACAAATCACGAGATACAATCTCATACACTCATGCTCACACGAACACAGTAACACACCAGCCTGCGATCTCTGGCTGAACCAAGTCATTAAATCCTGTATAAACCAATCTGGCTCAAAGAAACCCACTCCATTAGAGAGAAAAACAGCCCCCCACACAGCGGTATTTACAGTCTGTCTGCTCTGGGATCAGTTTCCCCCTCCTCATTAAACATGTATGAGGGGCTAAATAAATAAACAAGACCTGATTGGCCGGTGAGAGGAAGGCAAAAGTGCTAAGTGCTGAGTCAAAGAGGCTGCGGACAGGGCGTTGGCAGCCGAAGATGGTGAGCTGTTCCACCGGTCCGTCAGAGACACCAAGACCAGCTGTGTCCCACCGGTAGGCCGAACTAATCTAGACTGAACCCAACAGGAGTTCTAGACCCCTTCGCCCTACTTGCTCAGGGCTCTAAGGTTCATATTAGTTGTGAGAATACAACACCAGAGGATTGGGGACCTGAGATCATCTTAAAACTCCAAACCTCTCGGTCACCAAGGATGCCAGAAATATATGTATGGGTTGAATAAGAATTTGTTCCGACTTGCAGCACGGGCTGGAGGGGTTAGGAAGGATGGCACACATCCCAGCACCCTGTGGCCTCTGTGTGAGTTTATCGGAGGCGATCTTGACCCCTCGGCTCCTGGCTGCGGGATGTCGGGGATGCTCTGGAAGGTGAAGAGACGATGTGAGATCAGCCTCACAGCTGTTGTCCACGTCCAAACTCACAAACACACTGTGGCAGGACTTGGGGGTGACTGCCATTTTAGATCTAGACTGACCCCCCAAAAAAGAGTC
Organism: Sinocyclocheilus grahami; assembly: GCF_001515645.1. NCBI lineage: Eukaryota > Metazoa > Chordata > Actinopteri > Cypriniformes > Cyprinidae > Sinocyclocheilus > Sinocyclocheilus grahami. Next base: position 1,206 of record NW_015509621.1, read on the forward strand.
ACTAGAAGGGAAGGAAGAGAATAGCTGAAGAAAGCACTAAAAGAACTAAGAAAGGACTAAAACCATGGCAAGATGTTAACAAGAAATGGGCCACATTTTTTCCACAAGCCTGCCGATGTGCTGACCACACTACGGTAACAAGGACACACTGCCTAAAAGCCATCACTCAAAACATAATGCAATTTACAAGGACCCTCTCTCTCTCCAAGCATGCTGGGTAAGTACAGTACATTCTGATATGAACAATGAGTGACTTTTTGTTTCAATGACAAACTGCCTTCTGCTCCTCGCTGCTCTAATTCTTCAGGATAGCGGCTCGGGCATGGCAGTGAATGCCAATGAGAGGGTATGCTATAGCTTCTTTATGAATTACATTATTGATTGTCGATTCTCTTTGAACAGAAAATGTAATTATGCAATGC
>NW_015509621.1:15163-15946 GCF_001515645.1 Sinocyclocheilus grahami
CCCTCCACCTTCCCCAGTTCCACCTGTATAGATCTGCTACGGGGTAAATTCATCTATGTTATATATATGGGGGTTATTTCATATATTTGTGCAGCAGCAGTATTTTCTACATGCTCACAGCAGCATGTCTGTGGATGTTTTGGCAGTAGCAAGTCTCAGTACTTGCTCGCAGCAGCGTAGCAAATCTATTCCGCCAAGAACAAACACATTATCATTGTCATGTACAACTCCAACAGCTGTCATGACAGAATTAACCATCTGGTTAAAGTTAGTTCTATTCCAAGTGCAGCACAAATGACATGGTCAATATGGTGTAAATGTAAAACAAATGACTTGTTAAATATCTTTGCAAAAAAAAAAAAAGAAGAAAAAAGATGCATGAAATATGAAGGCAAATACTGTGCAAACTTGTCTTTAAAATATCCTATTTGTTCAAATATAATATAAAATAAGAAAAATGTTCAACCCAAAAAGTCAGGGACAATTCAAATTCAAAATGATTAAAAATATAACACCGGTAGTAGGCTATTGTTAACAGTAAAGAAATAAATGTAAGAAAATAACAGCACCTTTCAGCCGCTTGTCACCAACATACAAACATGAAATATATAATAGTACAGGATTTTGCATTCCACTGCACTGCTTCATTGTTTTTTGTTTGTTTGTTTTTTTCTATGTACACATGAAGTTGACAGACATGTTTGACCATTGCGCTCACATCACGTCTTTTGCAGCATCTCACGCAAGAAACCTTGCGTTTTTCCCATTTCACTGTACACGTCT
>NW_015509621.1:15956-27865 GCF_001515645.1 Sinocyclocheilus grahami
ATTTTTTTTCTCTTTACTGCCATTGGAGTATTGCCAAAACGTCTGTTTGCTAATATTTTTTATCAAAAACCGTGATTCCTTGATTTAATAAAATCCTTAACATTGCATTAAATTACACTCAAATTAATCACTAAAACCTGAAAAATCGCCCAGCCCTAGCAGCAAGGTTTGAAATGCCAAGAGCACATGTGCCAAAGCACAGAGTCTTCTGATTTGAAGGGATATGTGTGAATATTGAAATTATATTTTAACAAACTTGAGCAGAGTTTGCAGGCACCACAATGTGGCGAATTGTAATTAGAGTAGAAACGGTGATCAGTCTTCTGACACAGCTGGAAACAGCAGTCCAGTAGAAAAACAACCAACACAATCTATTTCTTTACCTCTCCTAACCTTCTTTTCTTGGCATTCAATTCTCTATCTTTTAACCTTGTGTTCATCTAGATCGCCAACCTGACAATTTCCACCACCCATCCATACTCATCCCACAATCTAGTCCCCAAGGCACCCTCTGGTGTCTCTTTCTTGATCTCTTCCCATCTGTGTCCTTCATCCTCTACATCCACATGCCTCCTACCCAGCCTGATCTCCAGAGGAGCCCAGGGCTCCCGGCCCACCTGAGTGGTGAGCACAGGGACTTATTACAGAAAACAGGCTGGAGCTTCAACGCTAGTCTCACAGCATGGGACTCTGGGTATTTCCCCCTCTCACACTCTCACCCATATGCATTCCATCTTTATCCAATCATACCGTTACCAAGCAATGTTAGACTTGTCTCTAAAAGTCTCTAAATAACATTTTCAGCTCTACACAACAAAGGTCAAACTCTTGTCCTACTTTGCTCAAATAAGCTTTACAAGCATCTTTATAGTCTCTAATTTGTAAGTATTGTTTGAGCATGTTCAAATGATACTTGCACACAGTTAAGCACAATGAATTTGTGTAAACTGATCATGAAATGATGCTAATGTAAATAGTTTTATCTACGCACAAGCACAACAGATTTCTGTGTGAATATGTAAAGCCACACAAGGTAAATTGTTGCATCAATACATGAGTAGACCAAATTTGTACAACCACTGTTATGTAAACCATGTAAATTTCCAACATCAATGCAGGAGCAATTTTTTGTGTAAAACCAGACTTATATACATTGATGCATCAAAGCACTGGCAAGAAGAATTTGTGTACATACTGTATGCAAAATGATGAATAAATCAGGAGCAGAACGAATTTGTGTAAATTGTAAAATTATTATTTTATAAAGTGTTTCATAAATACAAGCAAAATTAATTTGTGTAAACTGTTCGTAAAACCATGCAAACAGAAATACTTTTAACAATGCACAAGCATTAGGGATGTGACGGTGTGGAAACTTTTACACCGGTACATAAACTTGCAATAAAACCAATATTATTAAACAGGGGGTGGGGAAAAATTTTTTGTGGCATACTGTACCTGAGCAAATGTTTTATCAGTTTTTCACAAATTGACTTTGTAGATTCATAGTATTTTCCTGCAATGTGGTAACATTCTCCCTGTGAGTTTCTGTTAGCTAAATGTGTAATAGTCTTTATAAGCCTAAAGTTTCAATAGCTTTTCAACATCCACAGCGCATTTGCTGATCCAGCACATTTCAGAGATGGAGCGTCCTACCATTTATTAGTGCACTATTTTGATGTTCTAACAAAGTGGGGAAGGGGAATATGTCTTTTGGACATGGTACCTTGTTAAAACCATGCTTTTTTGGTCAGTATTTGAAGTATCGTTTGATACAATCACTATAACATGCTACTCCTCCTGACATACTATGACTTGCAACTTCTGTAGCATCTGCAAGTTTCTAAGTTTGAGCCCATTTTTGAATGCAGTTGATGTTACACTTAGAATTCAGAGAGAGTAAAAACTCATCTGATTTAACCTATGTCTCAACAAGCCGGGCATGAAGCCATTATTTTGGGTTGTTTATTACAATAGCCACAATGAATTTAAACACAGATCTGCTACCTTGAGCAGAGATCATTTTGAGTCAGCTTATTGTACCGTCGAGATTTAATAAAGACACCTGTCTTCTTTTCCTTCATGCTTCTAGCCTCTCTGACCCGACATTTCAATTTTTAAGCAGCACACAGTTTGGAGGTTCACAGTGTTTTAAGGATAATTTATGTGAAGGGGAGGTGAGCAAAGGTTGAAGTGAATGAGCTGATTTCTGGATATCCATGAAAACGGCTTATACATTTGAAGCACATAATGTCATTTCTATGCAAGTTTTACAAACTTAAATAGTGTGTGGGGACTATTACAGTCAAGTAGATGAAGGCGAAAATAAACTATTCTTGCCCTTTCACATCATGAGACTGTTTCCAACTTAAAGTTGAGTACCTGCTTCAGACCTTTCAGTTATTAGAGCAATAAAAGACCATTTCGCAACCAAAGTGCTTAAAGTCAATGTGGATTTGTAAACCATTTTAGCTCCTTAATGTGAAACAGGATATTCAATAAAATATCAGGGAGGACTTGATTATATCCATCAGGAATTGATTGGATTTTAAGATTCACTTTCCAGAATGAAGCAAATCCAATGTGAGTTTGCTAAAACAGTGCCTAAATATCATACAATAGATTGTGCGGCTTAAGTGACATCACAAAAAAATTGAATACTTTCCACTAATGATTTGCTCATGTAAGACAATGAGCATGCATTCAATAAATTACCTTAGTATAGCAGTTTTATTTTTTTATCTGTAAAACAAATGTCAGTCTTGATAGAGAGAGTGTCGTCATGATTTGAATACAAAACCAAATATTGTCTTCCAAACACCCTGAGAGAAACCTGTCGTAATCTAATTTACCCCATTCTAATCCACGGTTTGGGAAGTTGGATTTTTTTTCTCTCTCTCTTCAATTGATTATTTAAACGGCACTGCCACCAAGATAACAGCAATAACAACAGCAGCAAACAATTTACCACAAGGCTTTGGCAAAGCCTGACTTTTGACCTTGCAGAAAATAAGCTCTATCCATCAAACACGCAGCTATCTTTCCTCACGTAGGTTAATCGAATAGAGTAAATAAAGATATGCTTGCACCTGGTTATAGCAACTGAATACAGTGCCACAACCATGACAGGTCCTACCTCTCAACTCCAGGTTTAAATGAATAATTTGCATGTTGCTGTTCAATGCCATGAAGTAAATTGGTGTGCACTTTCTGTCTCTCTTCTTTACTTTCCTCTAGTGTGCAGCAAAGCCACTGGAAGGCAAGCCTGCAACATTTAGCCGAAAAAAGCATAACGGCTAACCCTAACACTGCGACTTTGGCGGAAAGCAGGGAAGGAAACCAGAGGCCAGTTGCCTTCATAGATATCATTTTAAAAAGTTAAGAAGCTACCTTATTGTTGGCTCAAATGTAAGACAAAACGAATCCTCCAGATGGTCACCAAATGAATTTACCTGCCTTTAAAAGGACTGCACCTTTAACTTAATAACATGCTCAGGGAAACATATTTCCAAAATGGCCACCAAGTTAACTGACTTGCATTAAAAACACACACATATACAGTACATACACACACATACATATACATATATATATATATATATATACATACATACTTAGATTTCTCATTAGCAGCTGTTTCTATGGGCCGCTATTCATAAGCTGTCCGCCATATTGGAACGGTCAAAGCCGGTTCATGAACACTCAAGATCAAGTTGACTGTGCATCTCCAACCCTAGTTGTGTGCATGTGTGAATATGTATATCTGCAGACTTCAGCAGATGATTTTGCTAAACCAACTCAATGCAACAAGACGAAGGCGTTACAGCATTAAATCGTATTACAGGTTTTTAATCTGTGGTCACTGAGTTAATACATATTAAAAACACAAACACAAAGTTTATCCCATTTCGTTGGGAATTTAAATCTCAGGGGTTTTTACAACCAGAAGCTGTGCAATGTTATGGCATCTTGGAAAAAAGGCACATTGACTGTTCAGATGGCGGATGCATCGACATGTCTGGAGTAGTTGAATGTGGCATGTATATTTACATATCTATACCTTAGTATTGCATCCTTCATATCTCCGAAGAGTCTTTAGTGTTATCAGATTTATAAACGGAAGATACAGCTTTATGCTTCTCTCTGAAAACCATCAAGCTCCTGGAGGCGTGCCGTGGGCGGAGCTAAAGAGTCACGAACACGCAAAGCTTTTGCGTAGCGGTAGCTTGCAAGCTGTGACATTGCTATAAATAAAACAGGAGCAAAATCTTTATAATCTTAAAGGGTTAGTTCACCCCAAAATTTAAAATCTGTCTTTAATTACTCACCCTCGTTTTGTTCCAAACCCGTAAGAAGTTCGTTCATCTTCGGAACATATTTAAGATATTTTTGATGAAATCTGAGGGCTCTCTGACCCTCCCATAGACAGCAAGGTAACTACCACGTTCAAGGTTTAATACTTTAAGTATTCTAGTAGCTTCGTAACTTTACAGTTGAACCACTGATGTCACATGGGCTACTTTGTCAATCATCTTGGTACTTTTCTGGACCTTGAACATGGTAGTTACCTTGCTGTCTATGGGAGGGTCAGAGAGCCCTCATAGTTAATCAAAAATATCTTAAATTGTGTTCCGAAGATGAACGAAGGTCTTACGGGTTTGAAACAACATGAGGGTGAGTAATTAATGACATAATTTTCATTTTTTGGGTGAACTAACCCTTTAAATGAACTATGGCTAACTATCAGATCCAGCCATACATATCTGATCAAGAACCGGATCCCGAGTCTGAAATTAAACATCAGGAACAACAACAGCAACATTGACTACAGCAGGACGTGTCTACATGGTAAGTACTGTACTCATTTGCTTAGTGGTTATTGGTATTTAAATGTATTTAAACACACACAATACTTAATCACATTTTTCCTGGATAACTTTTGATTCACTATACATTCGCATTGTTTACATTATATGCACTTGCTCGCCGATTGCCAACAAAGCTGAAATTTGATGCAGAAAAACGAACTGCATTCACTGTTCCCTTAACGCTGGGTTCTTTGGGAAGCTGAACATGGTTATCTTTCCCTCACATCTTCCGACGACTTCCGTAACTGAATGAAGCACATGGATAGGCTGCTCTTGCTCTCGCTCTGGTTGATGTGTGCATGCGCTCTTCCGGGAGAAGTGCCCATACAAGGAATTCTGCCTTTATGAAATTATGAAGGACCAAACTCGAGAAAAAAAAATAAACTTACAGAAACGTATAGAAGCCCTGAAAGAGTGTATTTAGCACAGAAATACTCCAAATCGTTTTTTTTTGTTTTGTTTTTTTTACTTTTGCCATGTTTAGCATGGGAATCCAACTCTTTAACAGTGTAAATAACTCAGAATGAATGAAATGGCATTAGACCTCCCATTTAAAAAGGATTTTGCCATCACATCATCAACTTAGCAACATGCTAATGTCAAACTCTACTGGAATCAACTGTGATGGAATCTCCTGTGCTATCTGAAAGGCATAAGGAGTTGCTGCCCACGTCATTCCAGTTCAGTCACTCCATTTCAATTAATGGAGGATGCTGCCAATGTAGGCAATGTAGAGGTGGTGTTCCCCCCCCCCCCACCACACACACACACACACACTTCTCAATCAAGACTGAGCCAATTTCAATAACAAGAAGTCTGGAGATTTCAATTATCCCATGAGGTGTTTCAACAAAATTAATTTAATTGAATAAACATTACAGCAGAAGTGCTCTATGTAATCTATTATTCACATTTATATGCAAATCAGCAAAAATAAAGAGGCATCTAGTGACAAATTCTGGCACTGTGCGAACGGTGCTGAGAGGGCGGAGAGAGACCCAAATTCACACGAACAAAAGGCACGCTCCCATCCATCCCACAGAGCTGTATTTAACATTTCGGCTGAGATCGGGTGGATGGGAATGCTGTAATAATCGACTAGAATGGAAGCAGAGAGACCGAGCCGATCCCAGAACTGCCAGGCAGGGTTTTGACAGCCAGCGTCTGATGGAAAGACTTGGAAAAACAAAAGCACACAAACAACGACAAGCAATCAGTTCTCGACACCTTGCCCCTGGCACAAACCTTCATGTATTACAACGAGGCGGAAAAAAACACGGAAAACACGACAGCGGCGTAGGGAAAGAGTGATACTCACTGGATACGTCTAGCTTTGCTTTCTTACATTTTTTCTGTGGGCATGAGACATGCTGGAGGACACTTGACACATTTTCGTCCTTGCGAGAGTGGGTTAACATGAGGCCACCTACGTTAACGTGCGGCGCACTCTGAAATGGCCGGCCGGCCCTGTGAGCCAAGGTGCAAGATTCACCACAATAAACCGGTGTGTATTTGTACGTCTGTTTGTGTGTTTCGAAAATAAGCCAATCTATTTTTAGCTGCAGTTTAGTTCCATCGGTTTGAAACGCCGCACTCTAACACATCAAATCTCAGATGCAGGGAGTCTTGCAGGCAAAGTATGCAGCTTATTTTTAGATTTTAGCAGTCATCCTAGGAAATGTGCCTGAGGGAATCAACCTAATGTAATACCCACATGTGCACGTACTTATTTGCGGAAACATGTTATGTTCAGGTGATGGAAAAACAAATCGTTACATACTTCACTCTGCGAGAAAAGTGTCGTGTTTGTTTTTAAAGAAAATGTCACAATGTTTTCCCTCCTTTGCTCAACTACACACACACACACATATACATATATATATATATACACATACATACACATATATACATACAAATATATATATATACATATACATATATATCATTTTTTTTGAGCAGGTCAAGTGCATATTAGTTTTGTTATCGCATTACGAGAGGGCAAACTCCCGCCATGTGGCAAGTGCTCTAAAATGAAGACAATTTCACTTAATGACAGACCACCTCTAGAATATCTCACCGACAGCCAATCAGAGCGCGGTAATGAAGGAAGCCTGATGCAACTTGATTTGCATAATGGCAGAGAAGCTTGTGGGTATTGATTACGGTCACATAGAGGCTCCAAAAATCAATTAAATTAATTGAGCAAACAACCGGAGATTATGCAGATTGGATGAAAAGGGGGGAACAGGCAGAACGAAAGAATAAAAAGGAGGAAAGCAGCAGCTGTTTTGGGGGGAGTAATGAAGCAGAACAAGGAAGGATTGATTAGGAGAGGACGCAAATAATTCTCATGCAACAGCCTTCCATTTTCCCACCATTCCATTTCCATTCTTCAATTCCAACATTTTTGGGCAAACATTTTCAGACTGCAAGAGGAGAGAACTTGCCAACGTAGGGCTAATGTGTAAGAGTAGATACGTGTCAATCAGTAGAGATTTGCTATACCAACATTATTTTATTATTTAAATACATATTTTAATAATAAGAATACATTTTTTTGATTATTTAAAATTTTAATTTTAAATATTTAAATTTGTATTACTTAAATAAATGTTTTAACGCAAAAAGTATTATTTTAATAAACATAAGAATGTAATATTTAAGTAACAAAAAAAATTATTTAGAGTCAGAACTATCAGTAAGGTTTGAAGGGTTTTGTTTTTAGTGTTAAATAATAAGAAGCTGTGAATGTTTGCCCTGATGCTAATGTTATTATTCATTTTATGAATATTCTATCTTTTGGTTGCATCATGTTCCAAAAAAAAAACAAAGAAACTACTGGGATAAAGTCTCTTTCAACTTTATTCAATAGATTATCCAAAAACATGCATTACCGCATGGGGGTTAAAATGTACTTTTCATTAAATTCCCGCAAAACAAAACAAAAAAAATAGTTTTTATAATAATAATAATTGCAATATTGTGACACATACTGTAATGACATAAAATTACTCATAACATGACATAATTAAGCTTGTACCGCCCACCCCTAATACAACACGTGGTAATTCAAACACTAATTTTACAGTAATAACAGGAGCACTTCAAGGTGACCGCAAGTTAGTGACCCGTGACACAACAAACGCTCTGTAAAGATGTGACGGCATGTGAAACAGAAGGAGGAAAGGGAATGAGAGATGGAGAAATCTGTCCTGCGGTGAGACCGGAGGGTGGCAGCTCCTCTTTGACATGTGATGGGAAACTGGCGCAGCGGGAACAAGCCTCAAATGCACAGAGGAGGGCGAGAGGGCACGGAGGCAAGAGAAAGACAGAAAGGAGGTGCGCCAGATGGCATCCGAGAACTTTCTCAAACACTTTTTCTTGCCAAGGGGAGTGGGCTTCTGTAGTGAAAGGTGCCACAGGGCACAGACCATGTCCGCAACAACACAGGAGTCACAACGCAAGCCAGGCACTGCTGGAAGTCCACAGGAGTGGAGTGTAAGTGTGATAAACACACCATATGGAAGCGTGCACCTGCAGGTCATCATTACTACAGCCCGGATAACACACATGATCAAGAGGACCAGCACACCTGCACTCGGCCACGACCTGAATGTCACATCCGTGTTTTCTACAGAATTCAGATTTTTTTTGCAGTCCTAACTTCAGACTAACAGTGCAATTCTATTTCTTGTAACATATTTTAAAGCACACTACCATTTAAAAGTCTAGACACAGCAACTTATTTTTTAATCTTCACATTTTAGAATAATAGTAAAGTCATCAAAACTATGAAATAACACACACAGAAAAGTTGGGATGCAACAAATCTTGTTTTTGTTTTTAGCTTCCACAAAGCTAAAGCTATTAGCTAATTATTATTGATATTGTTTTTGTTATTACCTTGGAAACCACAAAGCACCAAACCACCCAGAACACCACAGCAATTAGATTTTTGGGTAACACTTTACTTGAAGGGGTGTGCATAAGACTGACATGCCACCTTCATAATCATGACATGACACATTTTTATGCATGTTTCTGACAACCGTCATTAAGTGTCATTCGCTCAGTTATGTCATTTTTTATATATATAGTATATATATATAAGCCTATATAATCTATATTATACCTATATAAGTCTACAAACTAGGGGTGTGTGATATTGACAAAAAATTATATCTCGATACTTTCTGGGATTTTATCGATAATGATAATTAGACGATATTTTGCTGAGTGTGTTATTGTGCTGGAACCTTAAGGACTGCCAAAGACAGCTGACTCCTAATGTTTTTAATATTCTTCATATTCTGGGTGGTGGTCAGTTCAACATAAAACGTTGAATACTGATATTTGAAATGATTTAAAACATGAAAAAAAATCCAAAAAAGAAAAGAAAGAAAAAGCCGAAATGTGAAATTAAAACCACCAGCAGGTGGCAGCAAGTCACTGTTAATAAGTGAGTCATTGCGATTGAACCGAATCATTTAAACGGTTGATTCATTCAGGAACAAAACACCGTCATGTTGCTCAGAGACACAAAACAGCGCTGTGGCTGTATTCGGGATGATTTTTGTTGGCGAAATAGAGCAAAAACAAGCAATATGGTGTCTAAAACGTAAGTCTCTTAATTAACTTATTGTTTATTGAATTCAATGTCACATTTGTAATCATGGTAATTTTTGGAGAAAAACGGCACTCTTCGTGTGAAATTGAATAACTATATGAAGTGGTATAAATATATAAATGTTCTGCCGTCATGTCTTGAATTTGTGATCATTCTAAATGCATTTTAATAGACTGAATCATGCAGTGAAAGAACGCACTAAATGCGCACACGCACTAGTCTAGACTTCACGTAATGTATGCGTGCGCTCTGTAGAGATGTTTTGAATGGTTTTTGCAAAATACTCGATAATGTCAAATCGCACATCGTTAAAACAACAATTACGATATTATCGCAGACGATATATATCGCACCCCTCTACTACAAACCCAATTTTGAACAAAGACTTTAGATCATTTACATAATAAACGTTACTTGTAACAGTTACAACAGGTCTGGCCAGTAACTTGACTGATTCCGAATGACAACTTGTGAGGTTAAATCTATTTTTAACCAGTTCATTAAAAGAACCGCGAGGCATTCATTTCAGAATTAGACTACATGTTTCATACAGCATGCAGTCAGTAAGAACGATGCAAGCGAATGATGTGTTGTCTACTTACTGGGCTTCATTCATGAACCACAAGCACAACAAATATTTGCAAATCTGAGAAATGTGTCATGAATGAAGCCTCTAACCTTTGTTTTGTGCTGCTCAGCACTGTTAGCACATCATTTCCACGGTAAGTTCTCAATGTGCTCTCTAAACATTTACCAAAGTGCGTTCATGATTTGGGTCGGAGAAGATCTTACGATGTTTTATAGTGACAGAAAGCCTCTTGTTGAAGAATGTGTGTGTGCGTATGTGAGAGAAAGAGAGAGCGGGAGATGACAAAAGGCGGGGAAAGACACCGTGTGGAACAGAGGACAACATCAGAGCAATAAAGCGCTGGAGTCATGGTCGGGGTTAAGGGCGGAGAGAGAGGAACGGAGAGAGTGATGTGAAAAAAAGGAAGAGGTGGTTTAACAAGGCAGCATGTCGCATTAGCGGCTTCATGCAGGGCCATAAAACACAAGAGCCAGAGACAATCAATCAAAGACACTCACACACACACACACACACTTTATACTGTATACACAATGCAAACTATATGACTATTGTGAATATTAATAACTGTAGGTCCAGTATTTATGCTAGAATCTAGAATGCCCATGCTAATCAGCAGAAAAATACCGTTTTTTTAGCATGCGTTGAGCTAAAGAAGCTACATTTATGAAACCACAGTTGTCAGATATAATTGGTGATTTGGCATCCTATTTAAACATAATCTTGAGAGTTTTGGAGATTTCTTCGACTACAAACTAACAACTAGCTGCACAGGCATGGCTTTCATTTCACTCATACATATGGCACAACACTAAAAAAACTGCTTCTGTGTCACACTGGCTTTACGCCCACTCACAATATGAAAGACAGTCATAACGCCAACTATATTGGCATCAAAATTGAGAAATGATAACACCCTTTTATTAGTGCTCTCTGGAGTTGTCATCTGCTGCTTTAAATGCTTTTAATGCCAGTGGATTCTGATTGGCTGACAGTGTTTTTATCATTCATCAGCAGAGGAAAAAAAACGCTCTGAAAGTGATTCCAACGATATCCATTCCTCTGTGTCATTAACGTTATAGCTTTGGTGTGGCTGTCGCTATTTTCATAGAATTAGAACACTTATTAAAACGTATAGTCGTCATCCTTGGTGTGATCGGGCCTTCAAAGCAACTTTCAATGGCAGCCAATATGTTTTAAAGTACTTAGAGTAATGATAATACTTGTAGTAATTGAAAAAAAAAACCCATTAAAACAACTAAAGCCAAACTAAGCCCTTAGCCTTGTCAATCTGACCTGTTGGCTGGTTTTAGAGGGGTTTCGTGCAGTTTTGGGTTGGGAAACCACCTTGCCACCAAGCTAAACCCCAGCCTGACCAAGACTAACTAAACCACCTTAAACAAAACCAAGCGATGATACCAAACCTGATAAGAACCCATACAGCCTGACACCAGAAATGGCCAGCCAATCAGAATGCATCTTGCCGTTTTGGTTAAACTCTTGCTACAACTGTGTACAATACGTACCAGACCGATGTCATCTGAGGCTAAGACCAGGTCTAATTGTGTTTCAGCATGCTGATATGGGGTCGAATTTGATATTCAGAAAGTGTTGTGCGGTTTGTCAGATCTGTCAGTTTGATCCAGTGTTTGATCTGAGGAGTCTCTTACAACAGTCTCATAAAAACCTCCAAAATAAGCTACACATGAAAGCTAAACAGATGGACAGGACATATACATATATATACACATATACATATATATATATATACACACATATACATATATATATATACACATATACATATATATACTGTATATATATACAT
>NW_015509621.1:28668-29736 GCF_001515645.1 Sinocyclocheilus grahami
ATATATATACACACATATACATATATATATACACACATACACATATATATATATATATATACACACATATACATATATATACACACATATACATATATATACACATACACACATATACATATATATACACATATATACACATATACATACACATATACATATATATATATATATACACACATATATATATACATATACACACACACACACACACGTACAAATTATCAAAAAAATATAAGATATTTAAAATATTAATACTATAACTTATAATATTACACTACTAACACTGAATACTGAAATAATTCTGTCTATTAGTCCTAAAATGAATCGGTTTTAACATACAAATATTTAAAATCAATAAAACTACTCAAATGTTAACACTTTAACCTCTGCAGTCCTAATAACCGGTAAAACCGTGGCTTTTATTAGCCAGAATTCAGAGGATATGAGACTGAAATGAAGAAACTCTCTGGAGACTGACTGAAGACACAGGATGTTTGTCAGAAACGCTTCATGCTGCGAGCTGAAGATATCCCAGCTCAGATCCTGCTGTACTTCGCAGAGTAAAAATACTCTCACCGTGGTATTTTTAGCTCCGTCTCAAAGTGAGACTTTTTCGTTTTGGTACATTTCATTGGCCTCGTCAGATGCTTTCCACCCACGCTGCCTCTCCACTCCTGTTTGGAGATTCTACATCGAAATGTTCACTGATTCAGCACCTGATTGGCTGTCATTTTAATAAGGTATAAAGAGCAGCAGGGCTTCAGTCACAAGTTATCAGCTCAGAACTGACAGCTGGAAGACTGTAAATCTGCAGGGAATGGGGTAAAGAGTTCACAACGTGCCCTCGTGGAGAGATTGCAGCTAATCAGCTCACAATAAAGTCATGGCTGACCTCCATTAACACAGAGAGCAACCTCAACTCATTCAGATGGACAGCAGGAACATGAGAGGAGAGGTTTAAACACATAGATGGTGTGGATATGAATTGTTATGCAACTGAATTAAGTGTATATGACTATGAATGCCACTCACCAGTCTGCTGATCTCCTCCTGTCTGTCTGGTGC
>NW_015509622.1:0-585 GCF_001515645.1 Sinocyclocheilus grahami
AACCAGTCCTCCACTGTGCCTGAAATGCACCATTTCACAAAAAAAATGGGAATTTATTTCCCCTGAGAGGTAAAATGGTGCCATAGACCAAACAGGAGGCGTAATTTAGATTGACAAACGGGCACATTGGTTTGACAGCAATCAGCTTCAACAGTATGTTAACATTTTATCACCTTGGTGTGAAAGGGGTGTCAGGCCACTTTAGCACTATAAGTGAAAAGGGAGAATAGCCTTAAGCAACTCTGTGACCTGTGGACGGAGAGAGCGGGAGAGGATGATGGGACTACTGATGACAAGGCCATTTTCCAATGAGCTGCAACTGAGAAAGGAAATACACTACCTGTACCTTTTCAAGTAAAGAATTATCCAGAGTGTCATGAGAGGTCTCATGCACTGGGCTTATGGCGCATTGTGGAAAGCAAAAGTACATCAACTCTAAAATATCCATGGTGTTTAATGCATATAGTGTGAAGAAGCTGAAGCACATTATTTCTGCCCTTAGAGAAGGGCTGGGCGATGTGGCCAAAAAAATCATATCTCGGTAATTTTTGACTGAAATGCGATATACGGTGTGTGTAATATATA
>NW_015509622.1:1037-5241 GCF_001515645.1 Sinocyclocheilus grahami
GCTATAATATCTATTATGTGCAAAAAGGGGCTAAATTCACATTACATACTAACATTACATCATAAAATACACTTGTAGTTTAAAAATTCTACAAACGACAATTATTGCGCTCTTATTCTATTGCTCTCCGTCTATTTGGCACTCGTTCAATGAAGTCTTAGAGTCTTTAAATAACTTAATAATAAAAACTTTTGAATGAAGGTCCATTTCCTATGGAGATAGAATTGTTGCATAATTCCAAATAAATAGATTATGATCCACAAATAAATGTAAAGAGATGAACAAAAATCAAACACTGACAAGTGAATAGCATGAGAGCCACAAATAAATGTTAGAGTTTCACAAACATTAATTAAATTCACAGATAAATAAAATGAGATTTGCAAATAAAAAACATATTCACAAATATCTTTATATGTCACGAACACAACTTTGCCTGGCATTCATTTGTGGATCGTGTCCTGTGCATTTGTGAATTGCTTTCTGTGCATGGATCTCTGCGAGCATTTCTGGATTTTGAAACATTTCTGGTGTCAAGACACTGACAATACACAAATGCGTTGAGTCCACCCACCGTCTGCTCAAGCCAATCAGACAACAGCCACACTTCGCTGACCAATCGTAGCACGTCTCAGGGCGGTCTCATCCTGAAATAACTTCATTCATCTGCATTGGCTCAAATAGGAAATATAAGGGTCATACAAATTGGTATATTAAATGATGTTTAAAATTGGATTTTGTTAGACCATTAGACTTTGTATCAAGCCAAGCCACAGTATTATATTTTACATGAATCTGAAAATGCCAGAGAAACAGTGCTTTAAATGCTGGATACAAAGGCGTTATGGAAGCGTAATGATATTCAAGATGGAAAGAAAAGCTTCAATAAGTAACTGACTAATAAATAACTGGATTCGAGTTGTTTCGAAAGATGCGAGTTTGTGTAATAGGTTTTTCAGTCAAGCCGTTAAACTGATGTATATGAGCGGCTATGGGGATCTAACGATGTATAAAGCATTCTAAATAATATCTTCAAACATTAATTAAAAATATTACAAAATTATTGCCATTGTTTGGGGAGGAAAAAATAAACCTGGGTTATTTTTTTTAAAATGTGGAGCAGGTGTGTTGAAAATAAATGCATATAAATGTAAGACGAGATATTTATTGGTTAAAACACTTGATCACGCAAACAGTATTTCATATTAATCAGACTTACTAGTTTTGATGGTAAAATTTTTGTGAATGTTTTTTATTTGTAAATCTCATTTTATTTATTTGTGAATTGAATTCATGTTTGTGAAACTCTAAGATTTATTTGTGGATCTCCTTCTATTTATTTGTCAATATGTTGAATTTTTGTTAATCTTACATTTATTTGTGGATCATAAATGTACATAAATGTATCATAAATTATTATCACACAATAATAATGCTTTGGTAAATCATAATTATTACATAAATTACATCAATTATTACATTAATTAAAAATTTATTAATTACAAAAAAAAAATAATAATAATAATGAAATTGATTAATGAAATTAAAGCAATTGTGAGTCATAAAAATTCTACTTTTTGTCACAATTGTTTTTGTAATACTTAGTTATTATATCATAATTATGATTTGTTGTAATTATGACTTTTTATCTTAAACCATTTTGTCACAATTATGACTTTGGTAAATCATAATTATGACTAAGTTAAAAAATATATTTTTAAAAAATCTTTTTGACTTTTTTTCTTATAATTTCAAAGTTTTATCTCATAATTCCATCCATCCATTCTCCAAACCACTTGTCCTCTCTAGGGTTGTTGGAGCCTATCCCAGTCTCAGGCCGTTGGCGGGGAAAAAACCCTGGACACATGGCCAGTTCATGTCATAATTTCAACTCTTTATCTCATACGTATGCCTTTTTATTGCATAATTTTGATTTGTTAATTATGACTTAAAGGCACAATATGTAAGATTGTTTTATTAAAATATCCAAAAACCACTAGAACAGTGTTATATATTCAATATATACAAACAGAACCAAAACACAAAATAAAGTCCAGGCCTGGTCCTATGTCGTCACTCCTCCTTTTATCCTTCCGGAGCTCCTCTGTGGGACTCGAGACCGGTGAGTGGCGCTGGTGTCACGCATTAGCATTTACTCCACCTGCCTCGCTCCGTTCCCACGGCTCTTGGCCGTGAACATGAGGCAGTATGTTACCTCAAACTGTTTTTTACTATAGGCTTTTGATATTAAATTCATTGGACCATGTTGAAGGGCCCATCACCAACTACATCTGTTTAAAAAAAAATAATTTTTATCCATTTTTGTCATGTACTGTATGTTTTAGGTTTTAAATTTATAAAGTGAATGGACTATATGTAATGTTTGCACTTTTTTGAGTTGTTCTGTCCAGTGGTCTTAGACTTACACTGACACCTAGTGGGGTGGAGGTAGCATCGGGTTTTTAGTTTTCAGCTGATTGCATTATGCTAATAATGGTTAACTCTAATGGCGTTAATAATAATTTCATAGAACGGTGATGCATACTACCAAGAGAGCTGCTTTAGATAACACAGCTGCATTTTAATATAATCATCTAAGTCCAAAAATACATGATTAACATGCAAATCATTCTAAGAGGCTTGGGGAGTTTAAGGGTTTAGCTTCAAGTACCTTCATAAAATCTACAGGCGCATTTAAGAACATTCAACATTAACCACAATGCCTACTTAAGACCATCAAGGTATTTCATGAAGAAAGGCTACAGGGCTCTAATGATGAATAATGCCATGAATAATGAATAATTCTTCATTAAATTAAATTATAAATAATTTCTAGACCTTTTTATTTAGATTGAACATGAACTGAAGGGAACATTTAGTCTAATCCACACAGAATTCACTGAGGTGACCTTATTAAAAGAGAGAAATAGGAGGTTGCAGGGAGTTTATGATGATGTGAAGCTGCAGTAATATAAAAATAACCTGCTCAGTGTGAAGAGAAACAAGAAGACTGTCTGCCAAATGTAGTCTGCCAGAGATCTAAACGTTTTGTCAGTGTCAATGCAAATAGCACCTGCATATTAAATCTGTCTCTTTTAGGAAATAAAGGACAAGCCACATCACAACCACAGAGTCCAGATGTTTCCTAGATCATTTATTAGCCCACAATTAGAGTTCACATTGACACTGACTGCTGCAAAATGTTAATGGTTGTGTTGTGTTTTCAGGACTGGGCAAAAGAGGAGTGGAGTGGAGGCTGTCCTGTGAATGTAATGACCCCTGGGATGCTAACATATTACCACCCGAGTCTTCGAAAGCCCTTCGGCAGGTAAACCAGTCCACTACACTGGCCAAATCCCTTCATGTTCAACAAAGCCTATTTCAAAGCCCCAATGCCTCATTTCACCACATTCTCTGTCCTTCAAACAATAGTTCACAAAAATGAAAACTGTGTCATTATGTACTTACCCTCACATTGTTACAAACCCAGTGGAATTTTTCCATGGAACACAAAAGGAGTTTTCTTTTTCCCAATATAACGACAGCTCACAGAGCTGACCATAGCTGTCAAGCTTCAAAAAAGCACCATAGAAGTAGTCCATTCGACTCCAAGCCTGTATTAAAGCTCAAATGCCTTCTGAAGACTTTGAATACAGAACACGAGTCATATAGATTACCTCTACGTCTTGGAGTGAAAAAACTAGACTGAAAAAAAAATCCAGTTCTCTTTGTGCAATAAAAGTTGCTCACATCTCATTTTAGTTCATTTTAGTTGTGATCAGGTCTTAGTCCACTATCCATTTTTGTGGTGCCTAGACCACTAAATAGTAATAATAATAATAATATTAATAATATGTACAGTAGTCCAGGCACCAAATACATTTTAATAATTATTACATTAATTGTTATATAAATTGTAATAACTACTATTAGAATATATACTACTACTAATAATAATATTAATATTATTTATTAATCACTGTTACTAATAACAACAACAACAAAAGTCCAAGCAACATAATTAATTGTAATAATATATTTAATACTAATATCTATGACTTGCTGTTAATAATAATAACAGTGTCCTGACAACAAAACAATTTGTAATACTTATACAATAATAATAATAGTTTATTATTATTATTATTATTATTGCACTTTTTGTCAAACATATGAACGGACATTGTATGGGAAAGAGGAGTGT
>NW_015509622.1:5959-12872 GCF_001515645.1 Sinocyclocheilus grahami
ATACATCTTTCTCAGCTGATAAAAATAAAATAAAAATGTTTGTATGCAACCCAATTTCGCATAAAGTTTTCATAAAAACTTGTCTTCATGACAGATTTATTCAAACATCAATATATAATTAACAGTAAATAAGCACCCTCTAGTGTTTTTCTTTATAGCTAACTAACGAACTGTGAACACTAGATAATGCTTTTGAGGTAAATCTAACATTAAATGACATCTGTTCACAAGCTGTTTTATTTGATGTCTTTCTTTTGGTTGAAATGCTGATTGAGCGATTACACGAGGCAAGAAACATTTCAGTAACTTGTACTATATCTTTCAACATACCTTCTGATGTTCATTCATGTTTAATACATGTAACATGAATGAACTTGTAACTTGTATTAAAGTGGATAAAGCTTGAACTACAGCGATCTGTCACTCCACATTCAAGAGCATCAAAACGGAATTTATTGTTTGAAATTTGTGATAAAACTGATAAAACCAGGTTGACGCGTCTCCTCCGCGTCAACCTGGTGCCATTTTGGAGAATATCCACTGCCAGCTGTGTCACGTGGATACATTGTTTTCGTTCAAATCAAAGCATAAACAACATAGAAAACGTATCCGTGTGACGCAGCTGACACAAAATAGCATACGCTGTTTACGTTAAATGGATATTCTCCAAAATGGCATCAGGGTGATGCGGAGGAGATGAATTGTTGAATAAAGTCGTTATTTTTGTTTATCTTAATTTGTGTTCCGAAGATGAACGGAGGTCTTACGGGTTTAGAACAACATGAGGGTGAGTAATTAATGACAGAATTTTCATTTCTGGGTGAACTAACAATTTAAGTCAAAAGTACAAAGGCAGCGCGTTGATATACTGCACTGAAGTTAGGCTAGATAACATATACCAGGGATCCTCAAATCTGGCCCACGAGATCCAGTTTCCTGCAGAGTTTAGCTCTAACCCTAATCAAACACACCTGAGCATGCTAATCAATGTCTTCAGGATCATTAGAAAATCACAGGTAGGCAAGTTTGGTCAGGGTTGGAGCTAAACTCTGCAGCGCATTGGCCCTCCAGGGCAAGATTTGAGGAACCCTGACATATACCATATTGAGATTTTGCTCTCAGCTAAAACTATTTGCTCTGGAATGAATAATGAATTCATGAGACTAAAGACTGTGCATTAGATTTACCCAAAACAAATTATATCTCATGTTTAACCACTATAGAGACATCAGAACCAGCAGCAAATTCCAGAAGATCTGGCCGAGGTGAGGCTGCTCTCGAAGGGTTCATGAGTGCTGAACGGCTGCTGACGTCCTGGAGCTCACATCTCCGAAAATGTCAAAGCAAATTTTCAAATAGACGTTATCTTTATTAACAAACTGCATATTTGAAGTCTAAACAACTACATTCTCGCCTACAAAAACTCTTAAAGGGGTCATATGATGCTTTTTTAAAGATCATTATTTTGTGTATTTGGTGTAACAGAATATGTTGACATGCTTTAATGTTCAAAAAACACATTATTTTTCAAATAATGTACATTATTGTAGGACCTCTATGCCCCGCCTCTCTCAAATGCTTAGTTTTCTACAAAGTCCCTCCTTCCGACAAGCGCAGTCTGCTCTTGATTGGCCAGTTGACCCAGTGCATTGTGATTGGCCGGACACCGCAAGCACTCGTCGGAAATGTAACGCTCCTTACCATAATCGCGAGCTTCATCTTTGAAAATAAATGTAAAGACAGAGCCCGAAAGGGGAACAGAGTCGCGTGACAGACACAGTGATGAAGCTGGTATGCGTTTGCAGTACACAAGCCACGGTTAAGACAACTTTGATGTGATGTGACGAGCTCTCTCTCTCTCTCTCTCTCTCTCTCTCTCTCTCTCTCTTCTACTATTCTCGATCTCTACAGATTCTCGATCTCGAGCAAGCAAATCACCAAACGGCATTCTGGGTTGAGCGAGCGGCACTGAGCGTATTGAGCGAACAGAGTGGAATCTTCAGAAAGGCGCTCTGCGCTCTTAAGGAGATATTACCACTCCGCTCCGCTCACATGCTCTGATGCCAACATGTACTGTGACATACTGAAGCAGAGCATGATCCCCTCCCTTTGGAGACTGGGCCGCAGGGCAGTATTCTAACATGATAACGACCCCAAACACACCTCCAAGACGACCACTGCCTTGCTAAAGAAGCTGAGGTTAAAGGTGATGGATTGGCCAAGCATGTCCCCAGACCTAAACGGAAGGTGGAGGAGTGCAAGGTCTCTTACATCCACCAGCTCCGTGA
Organism: Sinocyclocheilus grahami; assembly: GCF_001515645.1. Taxonomy (NCBI): domain Eukaryota; kingdom Metazoa; phylum Chordata; class Actinopteri; order Cypriniformes; family Cyprinidae; genus Sinocyclocheilus; species Sinocyclocheilus grahami. The sequence goes on from NW_015509622.1 coordinate 8,248, forward strand.
TGTCGTCATGGAGGAGTGGAAGAGGACTCCAGCGGCAACCTGTGAAGCTCTGGTGAACTCCATGCCCAAGAGGGTTAAGGCAGTGCTGGAAAATAATGGTGGCCACACAAAATATTGACACTTTGGGCCCAATTTGGACATTTTCACTTAGGGGTGTACTCACTTTTGTGGCCAGCGGTTTAGACATTAATGGCTGTGTGTTGAGTTATTTTGAGGGGACAGCAAATTTACACTGTTATACAAGCTGTACACTCGCTACTTTACACTGTAGCAAAGTGTCATTTCTTCAGTGTTGTCACATGAAAAGATATAATAAAATATTTACAAAAATGTGAGGGGTGTACTCACTTCTGTGAGATACTGTATATATATATATACATACCATACCATAATTTACAGAAGACATCCACTAAAATGTCATTCAGTGTAACAATATTTATATACCAAACAATCGTGTTAGACATATTTTAAACAAGAATCATTTGATGACAAATTAAAATACTTTATATAAGGATCCCACTGCAGCCCTCAAATACCAATTAACTTTCATTTTTAAATCTTTATACTTTACTAATGTCCTTCAAACACTAGGTTTTACATATTTGTTTTTGTATGGAAGTGAAAGTCATTTAAAATATAATAACATTAAGTATGATCACATACTCTTATTTAAGTACAGGTCAGAATAAGTACTGTATATTGTTTCATAAATATGTCCATTACGCTGAATGACCATGATTTGTTACTCTGAATGACGTTTTGCCAAGAGGGAAATAATATTGTCATTGTTCCCATAATTGCAATGTTTTGGTATTAGTCTGTGCCTTTAAATTAGTTTAAAAAAATATTCCTGAGTAAATGACAGCAGAAGCAGATGTTGAAAAGTAATAAGCATTTTATATTACTGTACTGATGCTCTCTGCCATGCTCGCTTAGCTTGTCTCTTTGTTTCTGACTTGTTAAGCCTCAAAAATTGCTGCTTTACAGGTATATTTATGAATACTTTCTGTTTGCCAACATACTGTAAATGACATTATCAGGATGAGTATTTTGGGTGGAGAATCCCCTCAGTGATCTCTCTTGAACTTGTGACATAATGTAGTGAGGGGGGACTCTCTGTTCAGAAATACTGGCAAGCTGTTTTTCTGACAATTGCAATCCTCAATACCTTCGATAACTATAATTCTAAAGATACAGTTTAAAAAATAATTCTAAACATAAAAGAATAGCAGAGTCCCCAGCACAACTATAATGACAGCTGCACAGAGAAACGGTATTGTTGGAATCTCTTTCTCTAGATATATATATATATATATATTGTCTTAGTTACTAATTTATTTCAAGTAACAAATGTTTTTTATTATTTAAATTTAAGTTAACTATAATAACCCTGAAGGGAGCAATGCTATGACAGGGTGGTACTTGGATGTTCTGATTTTGATTGAAGGTGGTACTTGGCCTGAAAAGTTTGAAAACTGCAGGACTAGACTGTAAGATATTATGCTGGCTGCTTTTGATGCAGAATTTCCAGAGTTAGAAGAGCATATCTTGCATGCCATAGATGGTGGAAAAGAAAACAATCTCTTTTATGTCTTAGTGATTCACACAGACAAAGAGCATAGGTGAAAAGCACTGTGGGTAAAGGATATCCCTCAGGGTTTCATGAACAACTAAGTCCACGCATCCATAATGCATGAAGAATAAACTGTGTGGTGGATGAGAAACAGCCTTGCATATGTTGTTGAATGCAGCAATAAGCATTTTTTGAGAACCCAATTAAAAAGTTATTTTTGTTAAATTCACAGCAGACATGAATGTGTGCGTTTTCTGATCTGTTTTATATGTGCATAAATTAACAAGCCTATTTAGTTAATAGGACTGTCAAATTATCCACTTTTTTTTGTAAACACCTTTTAATTATGTTCCTCTTTTGTTAGTCACTTTTCAATAAAAGGGTCTGCTAAATGCATACATGTAAATGATTAATCTTGCAGTTTTAAATTTTACTACAGTTTACCACAGTATAATTTTCATTATTAATTTTACTACACTTTTATATTTTAATTATTACTTTGAATATTGTTAATATAAAGTAATCATTTTTATTGATTAGTAAATTTATATAAATTTATATCATATATATTGTATTTTTGTTAAAAAGTTTGGGGTAAGTTAAATGTTTTTAAAGAAGTCTCTTTCACACTCACCACGGCTGCATTTATTTGAACAAAAATACAGTAAATAGAGTAATATTGTGTAATATTTTTACAATTTAAAGTAACTGCTTTCTATTTGAATATATTTTAAAATGTAATTTATTCCTGTGATGCAAAGCTGAATTTGTGTCACATGATCAAAGTGTCACGTGATGTTTCAGAAATCATTTTAATGATCTTATTTTGTTTAATACTGCTTATTTTATTTTATTTTTTCAAAAGAACAGAATTTATTCGAAACAGAAATGTATAAATGAAACAGAAAACTATAAAAGTCATTTTTGTCATTTTTGATCAGTTTAATGCTTCCTTGCTGAATAAAAGTATACTTTAACCCCACACTTACTATATACATTTAAATTTGTTTTAAATGATAACATATTATTATTATTATTATATATTATTATTTTGATTGACAGTCCTAAATGTTCTAAAAGATAAGCATCTGCTGCTATTAAAGATATATGTATGTGTGTGTGTGTGTGTGTGTGTGTATATATATATATAATAAAGTTGATCTAAGACCTTTATGTTCAATGACAAGCCTAACGACTCATGACTGCTATTAGCACACACTTAGATTTAGTTAACTAATATAGCCATTATTCATTTTGACAAGCATCAACTGTGAATGCAAAGCCTTTATATTTCCAGTCACCTTGACATTTTCCACATCCTGGGTCTTGATACTCAGTCATAGTGGGTTCAAAGGATACAGGAAGTAGTAAGACTTGATTAAACGCTTTAAACATGATTAATGCTTAATTGTCTTGCCTCTTAATTGTCCATCTCTTTTGTCAGGATTCATTGGGCCGGCACAGAGACGCCTACCCAATGGTGTGGATACATTAATGGAGCCATTCAGGCCGGTCAGCGGGCGGCTATGGAGGTCCTGGCTCAGATGTGTCCTTCTTCTCTGTCCCAGGAGGAACTGGATGCAGTGCGAGCTTCCCTGAAACACAGTGACCCAAGAAAGGATTCAAAGTGTACATCGTCTAAGTGTTACTACCTCTTTGGCGTGGTAATGACAGTGGCTGCTCTAGTGACCGCCTACCTGTTGGCCAAACCAGAACTGGGATTTGAATGGTTTTAAAAGGATTATTGGCAGCACTTAGCCATTGTGCCTTAAAATCCAAAAATTAAAATAACAGTAATTTACAGATTCATATCAACTTGACCCATTTTACTTACGCAACACGTATTTACTTACAACGCATTTCTGAATGAAACAGCATTTTCAAAGGAAAAGTGGGATTTGATTGAATAATGAAAAATTGCATACCAGAATAGAGTCAGATGGTTGGTGGGAAGGTGATGAGAAATAAGAGGGCTTGGAGATGTCAGCCAAAGAGGAAAGAAGCATTTCAAATGCACAGCAAGTTTGAGCTGAAAGTTTATGCAGATTTATTTATTTTTTCTTTAAATCGTGCATGCAAAGGAAATGTGAATATAAAATCGTTAATCAGTCGTTAAGTTTAATTATCAGTATTCTAAAATCAAACATCATTACAGTATAATCACTCGTTGTATCTTGTACTTAATAATGAAGCTGACTTGTGACATTTCCATATTTGATTTTCTAATTTGCTTTTGGTGCCACATATAATTGTAAATATGTGTTATGTGAAGGGAATATGAAACATCAAAGCACAGAAGTGAAGCAAACACACAGTGAGCTACGTTAAGTTTTTTTTGTCAAGCAAAAGTGCCTCTCTTCCTTTCAACTCCATGAGAATCTCTAATGTTTTTAGGAAAATATAGCACGTTGGACACTCAAGTTTGTCAAGGCCTCTTTGAACATAGTTTAATGGCTCTCATTGTGCATAGATGCACAATGCCACATCATTTTAGTTAATAACAATAATATGGTCAGTGAAAATGTGTCCAACTATAATAGACCAAACTGTAACCAGGCATTTTAATCTGGAACCAACATTATTGAATGTGTTAACATATAATATACAATATCCCAGAAACAGTAGCATTATACAATAACAACAGTAATAAGTCTTGACAACAATATTCACTCTGTATACTCACCTATTATATTACATATGTTATTACATTAGGTGGTACTGCATGCTCTTTACAGACTGCTTATTGTTAATTGTTAGGTTTATTCATGTTCACCTGCTTTTGTTAACTTTGTCCGTACAAATTATAAGCCGCTGCTAATATTACATTTATGCTGTCGCATTTGTGAAAATATGTTTGGAAATGCATTACGTTAGCCAGTGAATACATTTATAGTCCGTTATTAAAGGAATAGTTCACCCAAAAATGAAAATTCTTTCATTAATTACTCATCCTCATGTCTTTCCAAACCTTCGTTCATCTTCGGAACACAAATTATATTCACAAAATATATTTTTGATGAAATCTGAGCGCTTTCTGACCCTGCATAGACAG
>NW_015509622.1:14021-14561 GCF_001515645.1 Sinocyclocheilus grahami
AATTAAAAAGGTTGAAATAATGTGGTCTGACGACTTCAACAAAAACATTTACCATCAATTAACAACCTCATAGCTCACAGTACTGTCTTTAACGATTTAGAAGTTATTGTTAAAAATCAATTCCCCTATGGAGAAAATAAATGAATGGGATTTTCACTTCCAGAACCTGACTGTTGTGCTATATAGAGCCAGATGGTTCAAAGAAAATAAATGTTCAAGATGAGCAGCAACTTGGTGTTAAGTAAAACTGTTGACTTTAAGCACAAATCTTTTAAAATCAACTTAAACCGGAACATCATTATAATCAGCCACATTATCTTAAAACGAAACTTGAAATGTTAAATTTCCATATTTGATCTTCTAAGCTGCTTTCGGTGCCCCGCCATATAGTTACGATGTTCCTATGTGAAGGGAATATGAAACATCAAAGCACAGAACTGAAGCAAACACACCGTGAGCTATAAAAGTTATTGTCATGCACAGGAAGTGCTCTCTCTGTCAACCCCATGGGAATGTCAATTGGTTTCAGTGCTTTAGTAG
>NW_015509623.1:0-1881 GCF_001515645.1 Sinocyclocheilus grahami
AAAAAAAAAAAAGTTTATATTTCTGGATAAATTAAATGTTAGAGTGGCCATATTTATACTTAAATGTACTGTCATTCATTTTGTTATGCTAACATTTAGCAACTAATGTATTTTGACAGCCTGCTTTCTAGTCAAGGATGTTGACTAGTGAATCAAGAAAAATCTCATTCTCAAGAAACATTTTTTCACATGAAATATGTGATGTTACCCTGAAGAGTTATATACCGCTAGTCTCATTTTCATAACTGTGTGTTTCTTCTCATCAGGACTACCTGGATCTCGCGGCCTCCACGCCGACAGACGCCCTGCTATATGACGACTCTCTCTCTGAAGAGGACACACCCTTAGTGGACTGTAGTAACACCCCTCTCCCTCGAACCCTCCCCTCCACTTGGATTGAAAACAAGCTCTATGGTAGAATTTCCCATGCATTTACTCGATTCTAATACAGGGAACAAAATCAGTTTATGTTTTTGCCTTCCATAGGAAGTGCTGTGATTGTGCTAACGGCATGGTTGCCACTGACTTATGAATACTGCTCGTGTTTTATAGATTTACTTAGTGCTGTAGTGTCTGGATCTAGGGATCAGATGTTTCATTTGGACCTGCTTCCGATGTACTCTACTATTTGAAATATTCATTTTAAAAAGCGTTATTGTACAAGTATTATTACTACTGATAAAAAATAAATCATTTTCATATATATACACACACAACTTAACATGTGTTATGTTCAGTTAAGGAAATATATTAAGATGTTTTTTGATTCATCATATGTAAATTTTCTATTGGTTTGCAGCACTTTAGGTTAAGTTTTACATTTGAAACAGGTCCCGTGTGCTCTGGATGTGCTCTCTCTGTAATATTCCGAACATATTACAGAAAATGAGTGTTTACAATAGATGGAGTCAGTTCTGAAAGCAGTAAGGCTTTTGAATTAAACTCTTCTTGTAGATCATATATCAAGATATGCAAGACTCTGTTAGCTCTCCCCAAACTGATGGCATTAATAGTAAGCAATAAAACGGCCAGCAGTAAGGCAGTTGCTATACATAAGACTCCTTGATGTCAGTTATTTCTGGGAGTACACAAAAACCCTTTTAGTAGAGCACTGATTATCTATTTCATTTAAAAGTTTGTACATAAAATGGCAAAGACAACAGCAGTCACACTACTGATGTCATAGAATAAAGGATGTCACCACAGTGAAATATTTACATGAATGACCAAAAAACAATCAAAGGACCAAAGAATGATTTCATGCTTCTACCACGAGTCATCCATGCTGTTTGATGCTGTCAAATATTCAAAAGCTGAGCTGAGTTTTGTTTGAGAGCCTTACTGTCTGGACTTAATGCTTCCTCAGTGCAGAAAAAATGATATGTTCTCGTTTTTAGGCATGTCATACCCGAACTGGCCAGAGAAGAGCCCGGTACCGCTCAACAGACTCGATGCCACTAACCCTGTCTTTACAAGATATGCCAATGATAGTGTTTATGCAAACTGGATGGCTTTGCATTCTCCCGCAAAAATTGTGGACACACTCGATAGCTAAAAACACAAACCAAAATCAGTGGTGGAAAAGACGTGGGGGGTGGGGAGATGTGTATATTTATATTATACTGTATATATGTTGTTTGATGATAAAGTCGGTTCCCTTTTATTTCTGCTGTTGTATAGAAGATGGGACGATGGTAATAGATTTCAAATTGGCTGGAATTGCATAAAACATGCTTCAAGCAGCTCATAAGTGATTGTTACCACAAGGCCCTGTTGGCCGTGTTGTATCACTGCATGACCCTGTACAGTTTAATGTCCATGTTTAAGTGCCTGTTGCGCTTCTGTTAGAAAACACCAGTTATAAATGCATGACCGAGGCAA
>NW_015509623.1:8139-10587 GCF_001515645.1 Sinocyclocheilus grahami
AGGAATAAATTACATTTTAAAATATATTCAAATAGAAGACAGTTACTTTAAAATGTCATAATATTTCACAATATTACTGTTTTATTGTATCTTTGATGAATGAAGCCTTTTTGAGCATGAGAGATTTTTTTCAAATAATTTTAAAAAATCTTACAGACCTCTGGTGTATAAATGGTAGAGTAGTTGAAACACTGTGTTGTTACTCCCTTTGGTTGGCATAAATCTTCTAAACCTCATTTTGTTTCCTACACTGTTTTTATTTATGATCTTTTGCAGTGAGGAAAACTTCAGTAACTACACCCTGATCCCTGTGGATGAGGAGTTTTCACGTGGCCGTGGTCTCGACATCGGCGCTCACGCGTGGGAGAAAGGGGGTGATGTGTTGATGTTCTTCTGTGATGTTGACATCTACTTCACACTGGAATTTCTTGGCACCTGTCGCCTCAATACAGCTCCAGGTCTGTCATTTAACAATCATTTATATCTGAAAATTCATAGACCCATTACTAGATAAAACATCTGTATTTCTTCCATTTTGCACTGTTGTTTGATTGTACTATAGGGTATAGTGTATGTGTAGCAAATAAATTAATAATGAAATTGACTTGTTTTGCATGTTTGTGAGAACAGTAAAAAGAAACTCAATATTTTTATACAAAAAAATGTTTGTTAAAAATGTAATTTTTCACAAACTTTCATAATAAATGTTCATTTTTTTTCCTCCCTTGAAGGAAAACGAGTTTTCTATCCAGTAGTTTTCAGTTTGTACAATCCAACTATAGTTTATGGAAATCTTGAGTTTCCGCCTCCCGTTGAGAATCAGCTGGTATGTAACATCAAGATTTTTCTATGAACCTACATGTTTGTAGCATATATGGCTTTCTACTGATACTAAAGTGAATAATGCAATTGTATGGTGTTTACAGATTCATAAAAAAGATGCCGGATTCTGGAGGGATTTTGGATTTGGCATGACTTGTCAGTATCGCTCTGACTTCCTCAGCATTGGTAAGTCAGTGTGTATTTAAATGTGGGAAAAGTTTTACATTTTATAACAAAAATTCAGCAAAAGTAGACGAAAGAGCTGATCCAAATATGTCAGTAATATTTATTGTATTTTATTGTAGTAACTCTATTTTACTTGTGAAGTAAAATAATACATTTTTCCAGTATAGTTTAAAATCGATGCATCAAATTACAATGAAGATATTTTGCTTGTTACATATAAATAAACTCAAGGTTCCCCTTTTCTAGGGGGATTTGATCTGGAAGTGAAAGGCTGGGGTGTAGAAGATGTGCACTTGTACAGGAAGTACCTACGGAGTGATCAGATTGTGATCCGCACTCCTGTATCAGGCCTCTTCCACCTGTGGCATGAGAAGCAGTGTGCAGATGAACTGACCCCAGAACAGTACCGCATGTGCATCCAGTCCAAGGCCATGAATGAGGCGTCACACTCTCACCTGGGCATGCTGGTGTTCAGGGAGGAGATTGAGACTCACCTTCGAAAGCAGGCCTACAAAACCCAGAGCAGACCAGCAGAATAAATCAACAATACAGAGCGCAACGTTGTTGATAACAGCAATGAAGAAATAGGTCAAAAAGACATTTTTGGTATTAAGTCAACTCTAAATAATCATCCATGGATTACTGAAGACCTTATGACAGCAAAAAAGACTGTGTAGTGGGAGAATGGTACTGATAGGTACTATGTAAACTGTTTACATCAATGAGACTTTATTCTACATTCTGCAATAGTTTGCTTTAATGCCAATTTAAATTTTAGGTGTTCTGCACTAGAAGGACTTTTTGGATTTATTAACTACATGCATAATGCATAATGACCAGTCCCATTGGGGAAATTAGTTCATGAAGATTAGTTGAAATGCAGAGAAATTGGTAGGGCCTCATTCATGAAAGAGAGTTTGTGCAAACTATTTGTAAATGTGTTAAGTTGTCTTAATGAATTGAATGCAACAGATTGCATAAAGACTTTTACAAATGATTTACACGGAAATTATTAATAATGGCCATTGAGGAAGCATGTCTTTATTTTTTATTTTGCAAATAATTGGCAGAGCCATACGTTACATTTTTATATCATTTCTATTGAAAATGTATGCGCTGTGACAAAAATGGAGATCCGTTGCTAAAAGTGACAATCATCCACAGATGGATGTGGTTAAACTTGCCATGCTGGATTTGTACTGTAGGCAATGTCTCTGTTGGAATAGTATTCAGATTTTAGGAAAGGTCTTCCACGGGTTTGGACCCGATATGCATTTTGATGTATGTCAAACTTTTACTTTGCACCATGTGTGAGGACACTGGTCAGTGCCATAGCGCTAACAGTCAGGGGTTTAAGTTGCAGGCTCTGATATTTCAAGACATTGGCCTTTGCAATCACTTTGAAATGAATCTGTGGAAGTAGTGAGAAAAAAAAAAAAA
>NW_015509623.1:11834-12917 GCF_001515645.1 Sinocyclocheilus grahami
GCCCATCCTGGATAAACTCTCTTTTAATTCTGGACACAAGACACAAATAAATTATTATTATTCAATTAAGATTTAGAATAATTTAAAAAACATGTCTAATACATACCGAGATGAAGCCTCTTTCTCCCTTTATGATGAGGGATCAAAACCGGCTCCAGCTCAATGTCTGGTAAGATCATGGGTTCAATTCTGTATGCAACTGGATCCAGCTGAGTGCACAATAACATTAATTCATTACCTGTATAGCTAACGGTGAGAATGTTAAAGTTCAAAATCGTGGTGTTCATTATTCTTCATTTACACTGACACTTTAGTCCTAAACCATTTTGGTTTCCAAAAGATCAGATGTCACTGTAGTGAAGCAGTGGATAAGCTAAGACACCACTCACTGGATGGTAGATATTGAAGAACCCTTTGCAGGTGGGAAGCTGGTAGGACTCTTCGATTTTCTCCACCCCACGTACTGTCAGAAACATCCCGATGGGAGAACCGAGAGCAAAGAAATTCACCGGTTCAAAGACAAGAGCATGATATACCACCGAAACCTGGAGACGAACATCCAAGATTGTAGAGCATGTTCACATATCAGACCCACAATCAGGTTCTGACCAAATACCTTCATTCAATCCTCTTGATCCAGAGACCAATTTGGGAAGTCTTACCTGTCCTGTGCCTATTTCAAAATAGTTGTAATCCACATGGATTGAGGACATGGTTCTTCCCACTGGCAGTTTGCTGATGGCAGGATCTGGTGTGGGCTCCGTCTGAACGGGAGGTTGGGTCTCTTTCGGTTCCTCTTTCTCTACAGTCTTCTCTTTCACAGCCTTTCGGGCCGCCTGCCAAGAAACAAATGGGTTTCACAGCTTCACATGAAACTGGACAAATAATAAGTGCAAACACTTCCAGATGCAATTTAAAGACAATTGAAAACCTGCCTGTTTTGCAGACTTCTCTTTGACAAAATTGGCAAGTTTTTTACGTGGCCCCAGAGGAATAGCCATTTCCTTCAGATCATCTATTGTGCACATCAGCTGCAACAGAGATTGAGAAACAGCAGTGATGAGTTGCTTACTCTGTTTTTAA
>NW_015509623.1:14282-14561 GCF_001515645.1 Sinocyclocheilus grahami
ATATATATATATAATATTTTATAATGCGTATATATATATATATATATATTATTTTAAAAAACTTCCATAACATTATAAATATCTTCTTTACTATCACTTTTGATCAATTAATTAAACTCTGCTAAATATAAACATCTGTTTCTTTAAAAAAAAATGATCACAAACTTTTGAATGGTAATAATGGTATGCTTTGAATATATATTATATTTAAATTCCATTTTGGTGGCTGAAGGGTCCGTTTTAGGCCTCATATACAGCTTTCAAGTAAACCCTCTCTTG
>NW_015509624.1:0-304 GCF_001515645.1 Sinocyclocheilus grahami
TGTCACACAGGGACTACCTCCTGCTCTAAGAACGAGCTGCCCGAGTATCACAAGATACCCAGCGGACTTAGTAGCAACACACTGTCAACAAAAGCGTGTACGCAGAGAGTGGGGCCCAAGGTAATAACCGGGGCCAGAGCCAACTCAGAGAAAGGGGACGAGGCCAGCATCGCATCACCCTTACCATAAAGGGTTTAAAAAAAGGTGCACAAAGGCTAGTGTGCACACCTACCATGAATATGGACTTACAGAAGTGCATAGAGAACTAGCGTGTGCACTTACCATAGATATGGATTTAGAAATA
>NW_015509624.1:764-1041 GCF_001515645.1 Sinocyclocheilus grahami
CTGTTCTCGGGAGTAGCACTCTTGGCTCTCAAGCTGAGGCGGGCCTTCAAAGCACAAACTGGGAGCAATAGACTCATAGCTTACCCTCACATTGAGGGGAACATTCTCAGCTCGACCAGACGGCAGCGCTAGATTAGAAGGGCAGTCTAACAGGGCCCAAAGAGAGACCTTCAACTGATGCAGCTGAACACAATCTCATGCTCTCTATCTCAATAGAGAGCATGGGTCCCATTTAACCAGACCCGAAGAGAACCTGAGAAACAACAGGACCCATTAA
>NW_015509624.1:1796-5881 GCF_001515645.1 Sinocyclocheilus grahami
CAAGCAATGAATAGCAGAGTGCATCCAACTCCCTCAAGAGCTGAATGCTCTTGCTCTTCACTACACACACACAGAACACGAGCTGTGTGAATTTGCAGGTATTCAGAGCAAAGCCTCTGCCGAGAGAACATGCACTCCTAGTCCTGCTTAACATAAACAAAAGGTCAGGGAAGAAGAAGAGGATGATGGGTTATGGTGTCATAGGCTGTTGCCGGCCAATTTCATTGTCGTGTTTAGATGTATGCTTCAGACACCGGTCACGCTGAAGGTGTTCCCCATAGCGACCTCTAGAAGACACAGTTCGAAGTTCCCTCGGAAGGGAATCAGGCATGCTCATGGCATGGCATCAGGACTCTCTAAGCTGAAGTCTCCTATTGAAAATGACGCTCCTCAGACCCGCGTCATCTCCTAGGAAGACTAGACTGATAGAACCAGAGCCTGCTCGGGTCAGGACCCAATGAGACACGCTTGGCAGGGGCTCCAACGCCGCCAGGTGACCTACCAAGGGAACCAGTCTCTCGAGACTGGCCTCTGGTGCACTTAGAAAGGCTAGGTCGGTGCCCTGAAGCGGCGGACCAGCAGGGAACGGCCGAACAAGCTGCCCTAGAAACCTCCCAAGAGGTAGCGAGCCTCTTAGTACCGCTACGTTTCCGTGCGGTGACTGAGAGAAGCACTAGCCAAAGACCGCTGCACCCTGAAGCACCTTAGGTGGCAGGCCCTCAGAAGTCCTGGGCCTTAGGCATCAGAACATTTTAGCTGAGGACTATCCAGTGGGAATGACGGTCTGCAGATCCGCCTTCCGCTAGAAGCCTTCGGCCCGGGAGCGCAACTCTGACTCAAAATTCTGAGGAGTATGAGAAGTGACGCTCCCTATATGAGGAGCTGGAACACGGATGGTTGGGGCTGCTCCCGCCCAGCAGCCCCTGTTGACCACTTCAACCTCCTCGGAGGAAGAGAGGTAAATGCGTGCTCTCACTCAAGAAAATGTATTTATTTATTTATTCCCAAGAGCTCCTGTATATTTAACTTCTCATAGTCTGAAGAAATACTTCATTTTAATTCATAATTAAATAAAATGCAGCCAACAACCAGACAAGTAAACACGGTCTGGTGTGATAAGATTCATTTCAAAACTGAAAATGATGTATGCACACGCATGAGCCATTCGGTCACACAAACCATATCAATGTCCTCTGAGAAAGATAGGTGCACTGGCGAGCTCTCACTCAGAGAGGGAAGAAACCGCAGCGCTGGCTTCCGAACTTCGAGAGAGAGAGTGCTATCTAGGGAACGCGGGTGGAGATAGGGAGAGCCTGTCTCAATCACCGCCGTGCCTCAGCAGCAGCGGGACCGTAACCGCAAGATCACAGGCATGGACACACTCCTCGGAGCGTGCCCGGCAAAAGCGGAGCGTTCAACAGCGAGTAAAGCACAATCAGCCCCTTCTCTTTTTCCCGAGAGCTGACTGTGTGAGCTCCGCTGCACAGTAAAGCTGCTCATTATAATATTAGGCATAATATGCTTGTGTAACTGATGCTTGTGCAACTGGGAAGCTCATCGACGCCCTCCACATCAACCTCCTCGGAGGAAGACAGGCGGAGCGTCAAGCCCTCTCACAGGGGGAAAGAACCGCAGCGCAAGCTTCCGAGCCCCAAGAGCGGGCGCTGGATCTGGTGGGTGAGGAAGAAGATAGGGACTCGCCCGTCTACATTACCTCCTCTGGATCCATCTGCGAACCCCACGAGCACAGCCACCGCTCCGCCTCGGCGAAAGTGGGGCCAGCGCTGCGAGGAATGCCGGTGAAGTCTCCCTCCTCAAAGAGAGCCTTCCGAGAGTGAAGCAAGGCTGTAACAAACGCTCGTCATGCGGGCAGTCAGCTCCCTTGAGAGCTGACTCTGCGTGTTTCGCTCCCAAGCAGACAAAACACAAACTGTGTGTGTCCCCACCCGAAATATAGCGCCGGCAGGGAGGAACACACAGCCTGAATGCTGTCTGCTCTCGCCCAAATGCTTCTTTTTGCTGAAGCTTGGCATAATGGAGTTTATAAGTGGACACACAACACTAAATAAGACTCACAAACAGATAGCGACTGACACACACACACACACACACAGAGCACTTGCTGAATGACAAAAAGCTGACGCTGGTTCCACTGCACCTGCTTTATAGCTTCCTGGTCGCAACGTCACCCGCCCATGACGTCACGCCCATCTATTGGACTGATTTCATGTGTGATTCAGAGCATGGTCACTCTGGGGGTTTTCCGACGCAGCTCGAGTTCCTGAAGGGGAACGGCCTTTGTGTGAGTGGTTTTAGTGCCTACATTAAGAGGCAAAACATATTGCGCATGCGCACATAACTCTACTGATGGAAAATTAGAAATTTCATGTCCTAAGGATAGTGGTGTATTTCAATTTGCCCTCTGCATGTGTAATGATTCACCATGCTGCTGTTCTCACATGATCATCTATTAAATACCAATTTGCATCCACTTCAGTTCATGTAGACTAGAGTGACTTACAGAGGGATGTCATGATAACTGAGCAACTTCTGTGAATCTGTGTGAGTTTTGAGATATTTCTTTTAAGATTTAATGCTGATTATTTGACATTTAAATATTAAAATAATTAGATTTAGCATAATTAATACTGTACAATTATGCTCAGAAGCTTTTACAAACAGGGCCACATGTTTTGTTTTAGATTAGTACGAAGTTATCAACCAGTAGTACCAAGTACCACATTTTCCATTAGAAAATGTCATGCCTTTTTACATTAGGGGTAACATTAGGTTACATTGGTTGGCTGAGAGTGTACTGTATGTTGGCTGTGTAAAAGTTGAAAACTGTTTGGTTGGCACATTTATTCTTTTAGTTGAAATAACTGCATGGCCATAGATTTACAATATGGAAAAGGCAAGCAATTCTGTCCAGTTTGAGTAACAATATACAAAAGAGAAACTAAAAAAAATATTGTAGTTCAAAGACATGCTTTTCTTTTGTCACTTTTGACAGCAGGTGGCGCTGAAGTATGTGTTTTATACTGTAAGCTGAACTGCAAACCACATCAAACTGACTTTTAAAGTGAACACTTGTCTTAGTGTAGAGATGAGTGTTTACATCTGTTTCACCCACATCATTGATTTTTTTTATATATGTATTTTTAATTTACAAAATATCTAAGATAGGATGTGAGAAATTTAAATCTATATATTTTAAATGTCATACATTTCAAAGATATGAGATGCAGTCAATTGCGCTACTGCAGTTATAAAAGTAATTTTTTATTCATTGTAATCCCAGTTCAATACATATTGCAGCTTATGCACTGGTTATCTTGACAGTTTATGACAACATGGTCATCTCAAACATTTTCAAACGAAAATGCCTATTAATCTGCATTTTGTCTAACTGCCAGGCCTAATTTGTGTCAGGGTATCAAGTGCTTCGATACTATTGGCTATTTAATAATGCAATGGAAAATATGTTGGCAGCATGTGCTCATCTCTGTAAGGCTCCAGTACTTCAACTGAAGAGCACTATGCTTAACTTACCTGAGTTCATCTACCATTAGAATTGAAGAACCCTGTAGCAACACACTCACACAAACAGCTATAGCAGCAGCTCACACACACGGCTGCGCTTGAAGTGAATTAAAATAGTGAGGACGCAGCATTATGTAAATGTAGGCCCATTCCCCTCTCCAGCTCTCGGAAAATTGGATGATGTGTTACAATGATACCGGAGTGAATGGAAGGGCACAGTCTCAGGTTCCCATCAGCAGCATTTCCTCCTCTTCTGCCATCTTACTATCCTCTTCTCGCTAGCCCTATGCTTTCCTTTATAGGATGTGCCTGCCAAACTCCACAATTTACATTTTACACAATTTACCATTTACAAACAAATGGTACCTGAATGAATGGTAGAAATTATACAGTTTGTTAAAAGGATAGTTCAACCCAAAACTATCCCTTTATTTACTCACCCTCACATTGCTCCAAAGCTGTATGGCCTTCTTTCTACTGTGGAGCACAAAAGAAGATGCAGTAACAATTTACAATATTCTCATTTGTTAACTTTAGTTATG
>NW_015509624.1:11143-11611 GCF_001515645.1 Sinocyclocheilus grahami
GTGTGTGTGTGTGTATGCAAAGTTCTAGTTTTGTGTGCTACCTTAATATCTCTATATGTCAGAAAAACCTTGGGAAAAAATCAAGTGCTTTGGCACTTTTTAAAATACAAAATGTAATAAATGTCCTCTCTCAAAATGAAGATCGACGAGTTGTACTGAAGCCAACTGACGTTGGTAATGAAAAGAAAGCCTTTACCACAGAAAACCTTGATTTGAATAGCTTTAATAACCAAACTGAAGAATTGAAGGCTCTTGAGATTTTTAAGGAACAACCTCATGCATGCCTGTCCATGAGGCACTGAATGCATGTAGTAGGCGACTGCTGCTCTTCTGTTTCTTTAATCAGGACAATCATTAGACTAATCATTTGAAGAAGCACAGAATAGCTAGGCACAGCTTTCTGGCCTGGGATTGGAGCACACTCATTTATCATTACATATGCTTCTTTGAGCGATTTCAAAATGCATA
>NW_015509624.1:11621-12291 GCF_001515645.1 Sinocyclocheilus grahami
TGTTAACAAAAGCAAACATCTACATAAAGACAGAGGGCGTTATAGACCAAGGACACTCATGACTGGCTAACTCAAGGATGTGATGGGCTTATAACGTCTACTGAAATATTCAGAGTAACATTTGGCTTGGGTTAAATTATTTATTGAAGGAAATACAACTTACTTGCACTTAAATTATGTGTTTGTGGAAATGGCTTTGATTGCACAGGGTTGGTAATAACGGGAAAAAAGCACTTAAAACAAAAGCACATCATAGGTGAATCGAGTGCTTTCATACTGTCAATACTTTCCCACTGTTGACAATCTCACCTCAAAAATAAGATGTAACGTTAGGGTTTACTTACCAGTACAAGACAAAGCTCAGCACTATGCTGAACATAATACTCCTCAGAAGATAAATTTGAAGAAACAATATTAGTGAGAAAATGCTGAAACAGCCAAAATAACTTTTCAAAAAGGTTGTTTACATTAGTTAATGTAATTGTTAACCTTTATATTTAATATTTAACTTATTTAAACAATATATATGTACACTACCATTCAGAAGTCTAGCGTCTCTTGGGGATTTTAGTTTTTGAAAGTCTCTTATGTTACCATAGATCCATTTATTTAATCCAAAATACAATAAAAACAGTAATATTGAGAAATATTATTACAATTTAAAATAACT
>NW_015509624.1:12933-14569 GCF_001515645.1 Sinocyclocheilus grahami
CTATGGCCTAATCCTGGCTTAGTTTAAGCCCTGTCTGTGAAACCGGGCCTTAATGTACTAATTTGTACCTTTAAGGAGTAAATAAGGTGCCAAGATGTACCTTTTAGCTTTTGTACCTTAGGGTGACAAATTTGTACCATCTGAGGGTAAAACTAGATGTAGTGTGAACAGCAGTCATAGTGAATTAGTGTTATGTGAGGACACAGACCATGACATATTCTACACCTTGACTGCAACATCAAAGTTGTCTCTCAGCAGTCTGATGAAAGATAGGAATAAAACTGCAACTGTTCACTCATCCTTGACTCCTTCATCTCCTCCCTCAGTTTCTCCATGTCACACCGCTGGTGGCCTTGTGGGAACATTTATTGCTGTGTTGCGTCTGTTGCATTAAAGAGACATTGTTAAGCTGAATCACTTATCAGTATCAGTGTATGCATGTAGAAAGCAGGAACATGACAGTCCCAGATGTAGTATTCATGAAGTATGCACGCATAATAGCATAATTTATCACATGCATTCAGATGAGGGACGTTGCAGAGTAAACACCACATAATGGAAAGCTTATGCAAAGTATGTATGTAACAACTAATATTTGTTTCTCGGCTTGCTAAGAATCCGAATGATTAATGTTATATTTTTTCTTTGTCACAATAGAATTTTCATATAACGTTCCATATTTAGACTGCTTTGAGGCTTTGAGCTTCTGCGCCAAGTTTTCAGTTGGCAAGCACACATGGTGGGTATTTCTTTTCAATTTCTTTGTCAAACTGTCTAAGCGGTGCCTTTTGACTTTGTCAGGGAGTACAAATGTGTTCCACTAAATTGTTCAATTTTCGAAGATATTTTGATTTGTACCTCAGGAGCTTTCCCTTTTAGGAATTGTACCTTTTATGCTTTCTTTTCAATGAAACCTAAATTGCCAGCTAGCGTTACACTGTGGAAATATCATCTACCTTTTGGAGTCATTGTAGGTTTTTCTGTCTGAGGCTTGAACTAGATATTATAATTGCTTGTAGACCTCTGTTGAATGAGTGGTCAAGTGGAGGCGAGCATTTCAGATCATGTACGCTTAACACAGTGGGTATCTGAGTCACTGTCACTGTTACAGTAACTTAATATATATTTGATAAAAAATACAACAGGAGATGTCGTCATGCTATGCATAAAGTATTATTTGTTCCCTCCTGGCCTTTCATTATCTCTAATAACCAAATTTTCAAATACCCGTGCTGCATTGTGGTTGTGATGGAAATTGAAAGGACAATTATTTAAGTGTGTTTTGTTGCACATGATTTATTTGAAAATTTAAGGCATAAAGAAAACTAAGCAAGGAACAACAGAAAAGGCACAGTGTTGTGAAATGTTAAAAGATTGCTGATGGGCTGATTGATAAGATACTAGAATATTGTTAGGGGAAAATGTATGTTTCACAAGGCAAAGGTGTGGATGTTAGCAGAAAATGTGCATATTTTATGCTAACAAATTACTGCTCACACTGATAATACTTAATTTGTTGATGAGCCATTTGCTTTAGACTGATTTGTGAATAGCTCCATTAGAATGCATTGTTTCTATTTAAAATCCAGTTTGCTCTGATATGTGTGTGTGAGTGTGTGTGTGTGTGTGTGTGTGT
>NW_015509625.1:0-977 GCF_001515645.1 Sinocyclocheilus grahami
GTGGCAAGCAAATCATGCTCCCATCAAGCACTACAAATGATGTAATCAAGTCAGTCTCCCTAGGTCTCAAAATACTTAAATATTTGTGTATATATAAATATTTTGCAATAAATGTAACATACAGTATATTGCTTCTACAGATATAATCAACATCTTCAAATGAATACTTTTTATTTTAGCTTCGTTTTAATTTGATTATGCCATTTGCCGTCAGTCTTATACCTTTGTCGGATTTTCAAATACTTTTTTGTTTTAAATCAAAGTTGTGATTTACCTTTGTAGCTGATTGTCTTGGTTAATGGCTTATTATGTTTTAATAAATACTTTTTCAAAATTCCCTTTGGAAAAATGAATGGAAAATACTTCTGGAACTAACACATCTGAAAATGTGGTCAGCCATATGCACTCTATTACTGTGGCCATAATAAACCAACTTTCATAAGACAGTGCACGTTAAAAATAGCAGTGAGATATTCTTACACGACTTTATTGAATGAGCCAGATATCATCCTGCAGCTCTGGCCATTCCCTCCACACATGCCGCATTTGTCCAGCTTCTTACTAGAATCGATCTCCAGGTCACAACCGGCTTTGATACACTGGCCTTGCACACAAAATGATGTGGTATCTGGGCCACATGGGGTTCCATCAATTACCTAAGATTGAAACAATGGTTATACTTACAACAAGGTTTTTCAAAGTGAACTTTTATTCCTGTAGCTCAAACAGTACAGCATGGCACTAACAATGCCAAGGTCATGGAAAGTAAGAACCACTAAAATGTATAACTTGAATGCAGTGTAAGTCGCTTTGGATAAATATATAATTGTAAATCTTAAAATGTAACTTACTTTAGCTGCAAACACTCTGAATTCACTGCTGCCTCTTGCTCTGCAAAACAGTTTACACCTATCCCGTAACGACACTCCAGCGTATTTTGGTATCCACTGCTTCACATTTCCATGAACATCAAAGTG
>NW_015509625.1:8804-10733 GCF_001515645.1 Sinocyclocheilus grahami
TATATATATATATATATATATATATATATAAACTCTGTTGTGCATATATGTATGTATGATTTTTTTTGTATTAAAAAATACGAAAAATTTAATTACTTAAGTTTAATGAAGTATCACCATTGTGCTGTTGAGCAATCTGGAAAGTGCCTTGTTCAAGGGGGACTATAAATCCTTGTAGCTTTTATTCAAATTGGAAAAAAAGCGTCAGCTACATTATTTACTATTTTACTATGCTATAGCATATATGGAGAGAGGCAACATAATGTTCAATCTCCACAAGATGGCAGTAAGACATTGTACATGAACAAGAACACGTTCTCTTCATTCATGTTTTCGTTCCGATTCGTACAGTCTTAAGCAGTTTATGGATATTCTCTGGCTCAGACACCAGAGGGCGACGATGATTTAGATGAGGTAGAAATAAGTTGAAAGACTACACTACTTGAACCATTAGTACCTAAATATGTAGATTTTACATTTGAAAAAATTAAAAATGTATACTATAAGATAAACTGTATTATTGTAGGCCTATGACTATTCCTCAACATTCCTAATGTATATAGTAGAATTAATATTTTGTTACATTAGTTGTAGTATGTAAAGTTACAATAAAACATTTTCACTCAATTATACATTTGTTGGCAGTGAACTCCACCAAGAAGATAGTAAATAATCTTTTCATGAGCATTTATGATTATGACAACAACTAATCGAAATAATCTGTATGGTTCACAACCAGTCTGTACTCTGTATGCCTATCGATTGAGAGTGAAAAGAAAAAATGCACAAAAAAAAGATGTTCACTGGTTTATAGCACAAAGTGAACTTCCATTCTCTATAACCCCAGAAGCAATGTTATACAGAATATGACATTTAGGTCAGCAATGGTCACAAATATAAAGAGAGGTCCTGATGTGCATTCGAAAAACAGCAAACTGATGGAGCTATTCCAACATCCAGACAGGCTAGTCCATAGTATCTCTATATCAAATGTGACGTGTTTCACTGTGGGCAAGGGCAAAGAAGCTGCAGTGTTCCCAGATGTGAATCATCTGGCAGTTCATGCAACAATTCACAGTAGGTGTCATCATGGTCAGTCATCTACTGTTTGTGTTGCTTCCAAAGAGTTTTCAAGGCCCTGCCATGACCACATGTGTGGAGCTCAGCTGATAAGAGGGGGTTGGGGTAAATATGAAGGACTTGCTAAGCTATAGCATCCAGCAGTACACAAACTTGCAGAGCCTAGTTTGCAAATAATGAAATCAATCAATGTTGAACCTGATTTATATGGATTCTGGTAACAAAGCATCACACAAGGGAATACATGATGGTTAAAAAAAAGGTAAAGACTGTACATGCTCATGTACGTATTTTTGAATATCATATTTACATATCTCACTATTCAATAGGTTGCATTTGTTTGGAGGTGTATTGATGACATAAATTTAGATTTTTCTTACTGTCAAATGGCAATAAAAATAGATGCAACTTTATTTATTAAAAAATGTAGGATAATTTATTCAAGCGTTATTTACCAATGCAATATTACATATGTTAAAGCAGCTATAGGATAGATGTTTTGCCCATAGGTTTAAATGTTTAGTGCAATCACTGTCAATAATTGACAATGTATCTTTATGATAATCTCTGTATGATGTTTGTGAATATTTTTGAGTGGTGACTCTTAAAGGAATTGTTCACCTTCAGTTGCTGGTCCCCCATTGAAAAAAAAAACATTATGCAAGTCATTGGGGACCAATTGAAGGTGAACTATCCCTTTTTAGGGATGAATACTTTCGAAAGTTCAAAATGTCTAATTTTTTCTTGGTTATGTGAATGTTAAAGACAATGTTAAGGGGAACTTTCCATTTCATTATTTTGCAAACATTATGGGAATGTTTGAAATATTCTCTTAAAAATCTTCGGCAA
>NW_015509625.1:11027-12533 GCF_001515645.1 Sinocyclocheilus grahami
AAAGTCGTTTGCCAATTAGTCCACACCTCTACAAATGACAAGTCTTAGTATGGAGTAGGAGGTTACCTCTGAAGCGCGGCTGGCTTGATGCTCATATTTAGAGAGCCAGAAGTGTCTGCAGTGTTCAGCATGAACCATGAGCTCTCATCTGAACTTCCCAAAAACTCTTATTACAATCTGCAATGTTTACATATGACGCAAAAGAATAAAAAAGAGAGAGCTGGTTTCACAGAGAGAAACACCAGGGCGATGGATGGGGACTGTGTGTACGGAACCGTGATCAACAGCATCACGGTGTGAATTACACTCTGAAGGATATCTAATCACCGCCAACAACGATGTCGGTTTTTCCCGTAGTTTTGTTTCGTCTCTTGCCCATGCTGTTTTTAACGAAAATATGCCTCTGTATGGAAACTGATTTTTGTGAACCTGTTCGACTTGACCGTGAAAATTTCCCAAGTCATGACAAACTGAACAAAGACCTCGTTGTTTACAGAATAAACGCTTTTAATCAGGAATTGTATCTTAATCTTCTGCCTGACTCCAGTTTTCTGGCTCCTGGTGGCACATTTCAGTATGACACAATATCTTCTAGTGCTTTTTTAGGAGGTGATTTTAGAAGATGCTTTTACTCCGGTGATATTAATGCAGACAGGAATTCATATGCAGCTCTGAGTCTCTGTGGAGGTGTCCGAGGAGCGTTTTCTTACAACGGGATGGAGTACCTCATAGAGCGCAGGTCGACCAACACAGCACTAGGAATGATTTCAGAAGATGCTGAAAAAACGCACATCATCCGCAGGAGAAGACATCTTCACGCACCGAACTCAACATCTAGGTGCGGAGTTACATCTAGTTTAAACCAGGGCGTTGTGGAGTCGCTGGGAAAGTATAAACATGTTAAGGGACACACGAGGAACTTAACAGAATCTTTGTTGAAAAGCATGAGCAGATCGAAAAGATTCGCCTCTATACCGAGGTACGTAGAGGTCCTGGTTGTTGCTGATGAGTCCATGGCAAAATTCCACGGCGACGACCTGAAGCATTACCTTTTGACTCTCATGTCTGTCACTGCAAAGCTGTACAAACACCCCAGTATCTTGAACGCCATCAGTATAGTGGTTGTAAAGCTTATGGTGATTAATGAGGCAGAAAAAGGACCCAAAGTATCCAGTAACGCGGCACTAACGCTGCGCAATTTCTGCACCTGGCAGAAGAAGCTGAACAAGATCAACGACAAACACCCAGAGTACTGGGATACTGCTATTTTGTTTACAAAGCAGGTAAGAAATGATGTTCTCATATGGGCCAATGACTGTTTTTGTCTGAAAATAGGTTATTTAAAACACACATAGAACGGTAATTCAATTCAATACATGTGATAAACTCTTTTTTGAATTTCTGTATTAATGTTTTAATTTTGTGAGGATTAAGGTAAAAATGTCTGGTGCTGTGGTTGTAGATCTGTAGATTTCAATAAAATAAGTAAGTAAATAAATAAATAAA
>NW_015509625.1:30292-31534 GCF_001515645.1 Sinocyclocheilus grahami
AAAGTTGAACTGTTTATTTGACATTATTACAAAGTGCATTGTACCTAAGTATGTTTTAAAATACATTCATAAAAGTGTACCCTCTTTAAGTACACAAAAGTAGCCTTTTATTTCATTTAATATTATATTATCTCAAGTACAGTTTTTTTTTTTTTTTTAAATATACACTATTTGAAGTATACTGCAAGTGCATATTCAATACAATTAAACACACTTCTTTTTCATAGGCCAACATTCTCAGATCACAAGTCACAACTTCTCCCCCTCACTGGCTTACCAGCTGTGTCTTTTCACTGAGACAGATCAGCTAATATCACATAAGCACTTTATATTTTGTCATTATAATGGTGGTTAAATGATTATGCAATGCTAAACCAATTTAAAAGGCATTTATATCAAAAGTTCAGAGAAGTCATTCCATCAGTTCTTGAATGTCCTGCATGTATTGGTAATACAGAAGTGAAGAGCACTCTTGAGACCTGGATGGTCATGCTCAGTAATAGGATAATTAATCACCAGTGGTCTGAATCCATTCATGAGCCCCTTTAACACTAAACATGAAGGCCACAACTATACCCTTTATTTTCAGCTGGATGGACGTTTTCAACACCACCAGGCCGAGCCAATATCTTCTCGTCTCTTTTGAAGCCAAACGGATTTTTGATGTCTAAATGATGGATTCTTGTTTTCCAGCATTTGCACTGTCTGAAATCCCATGTTCTGCTATATTGATTACAGCCAAGGGAAATCAGCATAACACCACACATATCTCAGCTGTCTCAACTCATCCATCTAAAGCACTTATGGGCCAAGTATTTGAGGGAACATCTAACACACAGTGTCTGTTTGGACAGACAAACATGGGATAAACAGATTTCACTACATTTTTGTTTTGGTGGCCTTCTAGAGAGCAATTGGACATTTAAGTCAAATTACTCTAAAGTCTTAATTTCAGTCTTTTCATCACATTAAGCTATTGTAGGGCTTCAGAAGACTTGAAATATAGTGTATGAGTCATATTTATGATACATTTATTTTGTGTGCTTTAGCTGCTATTTTCTTGCATATTGTCGTCCAGTTCATCAAGAGAATCTTATCTCTATTTTTTTCCAAGTCAGCAAGTCTTCAGCAAGAACCACCATATAATCAGATAACACCAAAGCCTGTGATTTTTTTAATTTAAGAGAAAATAAATGCTCTGAAAACTATATCTGAGAACTTTTTAAGAAATTTTCAAGAACT
>NW_015509625.1:35432-36200 GCF_001515645.1 Sinocyclocheilus grahami
AACACTGGCTGTTAAGATCATGACCCGCATGGGAGAGACAAAGTATTAACTTTTATGTTTAACAGCTGCCATTTACAAACTACACCAACCTGCAGAATGCAAGTCTGATTGTGACAACTTTACTGTTCATTTGAGCTAATTTTATGGTACGACCACTGTTCCTCATTCCAGCAAAACTGAGCCTCATTCATGACTGCAACACAGTGGCTTTGTGCAGTTTAGCAAGAACCGCTTTGCTAAAGTGAGTATATTATATCAGCCTGCTGTTCTTCGTTCCACTAGTTAATGAGGTCAACTAGTTGAAAATTGCATAATTTAATACATGTTTGTTTGAAGTAAAAGCTTATTTGTCTTATAATCCTGAAAACATTTAGAGACTTTTTTGTACATTTTTAACATTAGAATTGTTTTTTGTTGGGGGAATCAATTCCTAACATTCAAGAAACATTCTTTTTAGATCTTATTTTTACACTATAACCATAAACTAACATTGTCAGAATGCAGGCAAGAATAAATATAGGTGAGGAAAAAGAGAAAGCATTTTTTTAAGGCTCAAGTCATTCTAAGCAGTCAAAGAGCTGCTGACTCCAAGAATGAGAGATGGATTCTTCTGCCAGCTCGTGCTCAGAATACCTCAGTGTTCAGTAAACACAAAGGCCCCTGAACTCAACTCAAACAAGGCCCAACAGGCTGGGAAGACCAAACTGTGAGGAACAGCTGAACTCTGAAAGCCGTAGAGAGTGAAAGTGTTGTGATCTGTCCACCATG
>NW_015509626.1:0-502 GCF_001515645.1 Sinocyclocheilus grahami
TGTGATAATCGTAATTAATAATCGCAATTACAATTTTAAGGGAATTAATCGACAATTATAATTATTGTCATAATCGTACAGCCCTACACCTAACCGTGTTAAAGCAAATTTGAGAGAAAAACACAATGGCTTAAGCAACCATGCCATTTTAGCTTTCTTCATCAAGTTTTTGGTCTCTTTTATCATCACTCATGTTAATCGTGACTTGTACCCAAGCGCTCCACATCAGTAGTGCAAAACTGTACCAGGTGAGCTACTGAGCAAGTTTACTATATTGGAAATACCATACATACGGAGCAAGGAACCACATGAAAATCACTTTTTTTTTACTGATAATCTGCCCCTTTAATCATGATTTGTGTGAAAAGGAATAAAAGTTTTTTTGAAAAATTGAAAAGGATTTTTAATGCCTCTAGTGTTCATTTCAGCTGGAAACTGCAGTGAATTGAATGTATAGGTTTGTTGTTGGAGTTTTGCTGAAATGTAGATAGAGGCACATTTT
>NW_015509626.1:1497-2598 GCF_001515645.1 Sinocyclocheilus grahami
CTCTCTCTCTCTCTCTCTCTCTTGCTGTGATTGTCTATCTTTTTTTAAATAGCAGATGCACTCCTCGGGCCAGAACTATTAACATAATTTATACACTTAGTATATAAACCCTTATGGATGCACTAGGTCATTTACTGTTGCATTAAGTACCAGCAGCTGGAATAAGAGAGATGAAGTGCTACATCTGTGGTACCTGAGGGTGAAATCCATCCTTTCTCAGAGAAACCTACAGATTCCAAAGACATTTGTCACTAATGTGATCTTAAGTGTCTTAAATGAAGAGTGAAAGAAGAGCTCTCTCCCACACACACACACACACACACACACACACACATCCACAAGGACACATTTGAAATAAACATGCGACTAGTAACATGATATGCTTTTAAGATACAGATGAGTCATCAGAATCAGTAAGGTGCAGCCTCTGTGAGTGTGTGTATGTGTGAGAGTCAATGTGTGCCCACATTAAAGAACCATTTAAAACTCTCAAAATCAAAATGATGTCAAGTGAATAGAGTGATGTGAGATGAACGCAGACAAAAAAGAGCGAGAAAGCCTTGTTTAACAGTAAAGAGTGATAAATAAGTGCTGTTCAAGCTGTGTAAACATGGGGGAGAAAGAGACAAAGCTTTTTATATGCAATGGCTTAAAGTTACTCAACCTTGTGCCATTCTAATCCTGTATGCTTTTTTGTCAGTGGAACACAAAAGAAGAAATATTTTCCATGCAATGGCAGTTCATAGTGACACAGTTGTCAAACCCGACAAAAAAAACAACAACATAAAATTACCATAAAAATGGTCTGTGTGATACGTACACTTTATTCCAAGTCTTCTAAAGCCCAGCGGTAGCTTTGTGAGAGGAAAAGACTAACACATTAAGGGGTAATTCACCGCTGGCAAGATGGGCTTTTAATCAAACTTGACTGTCTATGTAGCAGATTTTTTAAAATCGATGCTACATGACCAGAAAAACATAGAAAAACTGCAGTGCTTGATCTGATACCCAATGATTGGGTATACAAAAATGTGGATGATCGATCTGTAGTTTTAACAAAAGCCTTAAGCTGTCAAAAGTGCACCATTTGACATAAAATTA
>NW_015509626.1:2608-3560 GCF_001515645.1 Sinocyclocheilus grahami
GAGAGAGAGCATCCAGTATGTGGTGTTTAAGGACGAGATGTGCAAGAGTACAAGAATGAGCGAGCGGGAGGATTGTGTTCTGTATTGTGTTAGTGAGATGCAAATAGTGAGAGTCTAATTCAGGCTCAGCTGTTAACTTACGCTTTGTCTCACTTCCGCCATTCCTTTTCCAATTTCATCGAATGAGTAAAGTCATCACCATAACATCACTATACTCACCTGAAGCATCCATCTCAACCATTTATTAATATTTTGAGTTTGTTTTTGTTTATATTTTGTTTATCAAGTTGTATGTTTTTGCCATTGTTAATAGTTTTTGACAGTTTTAGTTATTTTAGTACATCAAGTTCAACTAAATTGGGTACAGTACAAATGGACCTTATTGCTTTAAATTGATAACATAACCAGTCATAAATATTTTTTTTCCAAACATGATTTTGCTTTAATTTTATTTAAAAATATGCTTTAATCCTAATTTTAAAAATGATTGTAATTTTTTATAGTTTTTCCTTGCATGTTAATGACAAACAGCAACCATTGTGTCACTTGCTGCATCATATACGAGCTAATTTCCTCTCTGCAAATGGTACCTAGCAACTACTCAGAACACCCTAACAGTCGCCTAGCAAAGTCTTAGCAACCATTCAGAATGATCGCAAACCGGCACCTTAATATTGTGGCAGCATCTTTTGCAAGCACAATGTATATTATCTTTAAAAAATTCTAATTAGATCTACCATTTATTTTAAGAATGCACATTGTGTTTTTTTATTTATTTATATGTTTACTAGGCATGTGTGTCAGAAAAAGGCCACCTTTCAGCACCACAATACATTAATGGTGCCACCTGACAGCAGAGACACTCCAAACCTCCAGCGCAAGATCAGGTCTTATGTGAATATGACAGTTCAGGACAATTATGGCAGGTTACTCTCTCTCTCTCTCTCTCTCT
>NW_015509626.1:10187-14567 GCF_001515645.1 Sinocyclocheilus grahami
CCAAACGGACCAAATCACAGACATGCTGATTCACGAAACCTGGGCCAGCTCTATCGAGTCTCTAATGCGCAAGAATAAGATAATTGCGGAGCCCTCAGAGGACAGTATGGAGCTCGATTCAGCAGACTCACAGCCACATGTACAGCTCTTTGCTAACCTCGTAGAGAATGGCAAATCCTTGCTTGGAGGCCAGCAGGATGACGTTGTGGCTGCTTGTCAGCCACACATTCCAGTTGGAGAAAGGAGACATGGCTTTAAACAGTCTCGTCGTGAAAATAGTGGAAACCGGCCAAGTATAGAGCATCAAGAAAATAGCGGTAGCTCTCACAGTTCATCCTGTTTGAGGCAAGCATGGCGTGGACAGAGGGAGGTACCCTTGATCCACATTGAACCAGATCAAAGAGAAGAGGGCCTAGAAGACAGGGGGAGGGTTGGGCCCCACCACACAGAAGCATCCCATCAGATCCAGCCACAATGTGGCAAAGAGAATGAGACAGCAACCAAAAGCAGGTACAGTCTACATAAAAGCACCCACAACCTTTCTTTCAGAGGTTAAGCCTTAATTCTTATAACTGCTCACAGCCCAATGTGTGCAAGAGTAAAGTTGGGGGGAAAAACAAGAGAGAAGGATTGCACAAATGTTAAAGGTGTCATGAATTGCACTTTTCTTAAATTGTATTCTACCCTGATTTTGCCACGCCAGTGAGTGTGGGCCAAAAAGGGAATGATGAAGTAGGCATTGGTCTGTGTATGTGAAGGCAGTCTTCTGCTGATGTATTAACCTTTATTACATAATGAAGAAAAGGGTGTACAAAATGAGTTGTTTTGGCAGCTTGGTTTCAATAAAAGCGTTTTTGGACTAACAAGATGTTTCGAAAACTTACAGTGTTTTTCTATAGTACAGTGACCTCTTATAGATCATGGAGAATTCTCAATTCATGACCCCTTTTTCAGAAGTTTTCAGAAGATAACACAAAACATTTTGCTTCATGTATTGTCACACATGGTGTTTATATATCCAAACAGCACATCTCTGTAAAGTGGTTCTCCTCTGGAACACCCATGTTTACCAACAATTTCCTTCACTGCTAAACAAAAAAATAGAGAAATATAGATTGACTTTATACCTATGTTCCCCTGATTTTTCCTTTTCTTGACCCAGGCTCTGGGCAACGAACAACACTTTGGGACAAAGTTAGCAAATTTAATAATAAAGAGCATTTTTACATAGAAGAGATCATCAGCTGCTGCCTGAGGATCAGGCGTCGGGTAGAATTACTGGCTCATTGTGACACTGCAGTTTTGCTGTGTGTCCTCTTTCCCCCCTCAGCAGTGACAAAGACAGGGCCTCCTCAGTGGCCACAGCGCCCTCTGCAGGTGTGGAGGTGGAGCGACGCTCTCTCAGCGCTAGCAGTGAGGAAAGTGGCTCAGGCAGCTGGGCCCAGATTGCCCCTGAAGACGACCCCCAAGAGGAGACCACCAGTAGCTTTATCCAGCTAAGCGAGGGGTCAGTCTTCCAGTAGACCATCATGCCTTGCTGGACAGTGTGGCTTCTACATTTGGCTTTTCATTAAGCTACATGTGCTAGATGCAATTCTTGACAGCGCTGGGCACGTCCAGAGCACAGTGTAGCACCCATATGCGGGCCTGCTTCTCTCATCTTTACAGTAGCAATTGATTCAGTTAGAGCTCTGATGAGAGTTAAGTGTTAAAGCACTTACTTTGCCCTCACTGTATAACTAATATAACAGTTTTGACATATCTTAATTGATATTAATGTGATGTGGCTTGTGTGATTAGTCCTCAGCCAGACACTCACATAATAATGTCATCTTTAAAGTATGTAGCTGTTGCCCTTAATTCACTGTTGAGCACACAAATGCACAGACATAGTGATACAGAATGAGGTTTGATGGCTTGAAGAGACATGCACATACAGAGAGTATTGTACTAAATATAATAAAATGTCCTACTAGATGTTGCTGTCATTCCTGTTATGCAACACTTTTTGAGCTCTGCAAGTTTTAGAAAATGAATATCCTGGTGTTGTAATTTATAGTTTATACCAGATTATAATTAGTGCTCTGCCTACACTGAGGAACGTAAAAACATTATTCATTTTAACTTAATTATTTATACAATGGCAAGAAAATGATTTAAGGATATCTAACAGAACAGAAGGGTGGAAATATAGGCGATTTAGCGTTGGCTTACATGAAGCTGTCAGCTTTGTTCATTTGGATAGTTTTTCTTAACCATCTTTTGAAATCCTGATTGTGTTATATCGTAATTTTAACAGGATATGGATTGTTTTATTAACCGGCATCAAATCCTTTGCTAATACATTATAATCAAGTGGTATGTGTTGTTTTTCCACAAAATATAATGTTGCTTTGTAGAAGATAATGTCATTAAGAACTTATTACAAAAGTGGAAGCAAAGTTGAGGACATAGATAAAACAAACTAATACCAATATTGGGAAGAAAGCATGCCAGAAAATGATTTATTTGAAACCTTTTGATCGGAGAAGTGAAAACTAAATGAAGAAACACCTGATATATGTTTTAATAAATTGCTAATTTTTTTATGTTATTTACAGTATAAGTGGAAAATGGCAACATCTACTCAAATAAGAAAAGCAATTAATTTAAACCAGGGTTACTGTGTTTAACTAAAAAACATTGTTGTTACTTGACGTTAAATAAGTGTTAACTAAAATAAAATCAAATATACAAAAAAGTATTATTATTTCAGGTAGTTGCCAAGGCAGCAGTTCTATTTTATGCTATGTATTAAGGTATATATGATAGAGACATGAAAATGTTCTGCATAACAAGAATGACCCATTTGTTTTTACATCTGACTATTTCCTTCCATACACACGTGTAAACACAATCTAAGCCAGTGCCTGAGGTAGTGTAACTCTCAGAAGTGAGAGAGATTCCATTTGCGAGTTTAGTCCAGCACAGCTGTGTGAGTAAACGGCTCTGACAGCATGACTGGAGTCTGGAGCAGAGCTTTCGCCCAAAGACTCTGCAGCCAGTGCTTAAAGTCCTGACAGGATGTGCCTCACACTGACAGGCAGGTGCCATATGTCACATCCTGTTGACTCTAGAATGAAAAGGATGTAATGGGTGTTCGAGTCCCTCTTGCTGATTGAATCATGCCCAGCCTGCCACACTCACCAACGCTTCCTAACCTGCACCAACTCAACGCCATCCTCACTTACCCGAGTCTGGGTATCCGGCCATTCGCCTCCATCTGGCTTTAACCCCCACTTCATTGTCTTTCTGCCCTGTCCGGGGGAAAGGTTACTCTCTGCTTGTTCTCCCAGCTGTTGGTGGTACAGGCACAGGTGTCTCACGTTCATAGTCATCAGCTGGCAGTGTCTTGCCAGTGATGTCCATGCTAATGAATCTCATGCCAATGTTCATGCCTACTCACTCTACTCCAAGCCCCGCTGCTGTCCATGGCTTAGTGATCATCGCTGAGAAAATTAGTAGCTTCTGCATTGTTCGCACCCTTAAAGGTCCAACAAGAGGAAGCAGAAAGAGAAAGAGCACCAGTCAAAATTTGGAACAGTTAAGACTTTTTAATGTTGCTGAAAGAAGCCAAGGCTGCATTTATTTGATCAATAAAAACAGTAATATTGTGGAATATTATTATAATTTTAAAAAAAGTTTTCTATTTGAATATATTTTAAAATGTAATTATTTCCTGTGATGCACTGCTGTATTTTCAGCATCGTTACTCCGGTCTTCAGTGTCACATGATCTTCAGAAACCATTCTAATATGCTGATTTAATGCTCAAGAAACATTTCTGATTATTATTAATGTTAAAAACAGTTGCACTGCTTAATATTTTTGTGGAAAAGCAAGGAAGAAATGAATGCTCTTATTTAGCAAGGTTATTTAATTATTCTTATTTAAAATTGATGAAAAGTGACAGTAAAGACTTTCAGAATGATACAAAAGATTCTATTTCAATTAAATGCTGTTCTTTTGAACTTTAATTAAAGAATACAATTTTTGACAGTCCTGTTAATATTTCAAAATTAGTTACATTTTGGAGAGTAGAGTTTAAAAGGCATTAACCTGTTTAATCCCCAATTTTTCCCAGGCATGAAAATAACCCTTTGAAATAATAATTATTTATTGAATTTTTATTTTGGAAAAGTGTGTGAAAAATTGTGTTTTATGGTCGGTCACAATTGTGACCGGTGGGATAATGTGTGTACTGAATTAACATATTTCTGCAATAATAAAAATCGTTATATATCTTAGCCCAGCTATTTTAAACAGTTTGATCACATTCTAGTGTTACTATTATGCATAAAAAAACCTTATACAACACTGTTAAGAATACTGAGATAAAAGA
>NW_015509627.1:0-1165 GCF_001515645.1 Sinocyclocheilus grahami
TTTGGAAATGGCCGCCGCTGACAGAAGTAATGAGTCGGAGGGGGGGAAAACTCAATCTCGACAGCGCACGCACAGTGGCCATTTGTTTCCCACAAGTGGAGCCGATAGATGGGGGATGCTTGGAAATGTCACGAGGAGGACGGGCCTTGATTATTGCAGTTTTTACTACAGCGATTAAACCAGAAGTGGAGTTTTGAAAAAAAGTTCATTAACATTTCTCAAATGAGCAGGACAGACAGTGGTTAGAATCGTGGAAAGATTGGCAGGAGGAAACAGAAAGGAAAAGGGGCTCATGATATAGGAAAAGTAATTTTTCCTCATTAAAAAAGTTTTAGACAAAGACATATTTTATCAAATGAAAAAGAAAAGCTGTTTAATTTTACATGAAATGAGTCACATTGGGACCCAGACAAATAGTATTCGCTTTATCAGAATAAATTAAAAATTGCAAATGAATTATTCCTACATTGTTGCTAGTAGTCTTATGTAGTGTTGACTTTTGACCTTCGGCATAAAGTTTGTTGCTCACTGCAGTTTATTCTAGTCCAAAATTGCCCACCAAGAAAATGAGACTGACTTTCATGTGATTGACTTGTAAAGCAACCAATCAGTTTTAGTTTTTATGTGCTGTTTAAGGGCAGCAGGTTTATCTGAAATAGATTATTCCACAATAATACACTGGAAAATGGGAAGAAATGTACTCAAATTATGCCATTGCAATCTCAGCAAACAATAAAATGACAGAAAAATTGTATAGACTTGTGATCAGAATTTCTGCTTGATGACTGCTGCTTCATCTATGCTGGTAGGTATTAGTATACAGGTCAAGTAACTGACATTGTGGCCAGTGAAACGTAAACATTACTGACTGGATAAAGTGGATAAAAACAAAGAAAAAAATTTTTATATTAAAAGAAGTATTCCACCCAAAAATGAAAATTCTGTCATTATTTACTCACCATCATGCAGTTCCAAACCTGTATGACTTCCTTTCTTCTGTGGAACACAAAAGACGATATTTTTCAAGAATGTTGGTAACCAGTTTCGATTTCCATTGACTTCCATTTCAATGGAAACCAACCAAAATGGTTTTGTTTGTGTTCCACAAAAGAAAGTCATAAAGGTTTGGAATGACATGAGGGTGAATAAATTCTGACAGACATTT
>NW_015509627.1:2138-3323 GCF_001515645.1 Sinocyclocheilus grahami
AAAGTCAGATTTACTCCATAGAATCGGTTAATCCTAAACAGGATATTTGTAGTGTTGGAAAGTTCGATTCATTCCATTGAATCGGTTTGGCCTCTCTAATTTGTAGCACTGGAAAGTTCATTTCAGATAATCGGTTTGTCCTAAATGGACCTCTCTCTAATGTAGCATTGGAACCTTTGATTCATTCCACAGAATCGGTTCATCCTTACATGGCTACTTTTCTCATATGTATCGTTGAAAAGTCTGATTCATTCCACATAATCGGTTCGTTCTAAACAGAACTGTCTCATAGTGTTGAAAAGTTTGATTCATTCCACTAAATCGGTTCATCCTTACATGGTTATTTCTCTCATATGTATCGTTGGAAAGTCTAATTCATTCCACAGAATCAGTTTGTCCTAAACAGACCTGTCTCATCTCTTTCTCTGATAGGTACCATTAGAAAAAGTGTTATTTATTCTTGCGGGTTTTGCTCAGTTCATGTTAACAAACAAATTAAAAAACATTGACCATGTATTTTGTCTTATTTTAGTGTACATACCTTTTCAGGTTTGATACTGTCGTCTTAATTGAGATTGATAATTCATTCCACCTTTCAAAGTAGCTTTCAGATGAATGCATATTAGGTTACACTGTAGGTTATTTTAGTCATTTTAGTTGATTATTAAATTCTGTGAATCACTGAATCAAATTTACATTCAAAGATTATTGTTATGGCAATTTTATACCCCTTACCACTGTTTCTTGTTGTTGGTTTGTGACTGATTAACTATGGACAGTAATCTTTAACCTTTTTTTTTCTGCCAGGTCTAATCAAGTTTCTAAATTAAGAAATAAAGCTCCTGCATTCTTTCTTCACATCTGCACTTTCAACATAAAACCACTGGACATATGTTGCGTTCAAACGATTCCCAGCGTGAACCTGATCCTAAAGTGACACAGAAACACCACGCTGCTCCAAATAGAAGCCACTCTGCTCTCTAAACACAACTTTTCACTTAATTAAATCACGGATTTACAGTGTTCTCCTTTCTAGCAGAATCACACACTCTTTCCACCCAACACCCCTCCCCGCTCTCACCCTGAAATATTCATGTTGAAAAGAACACATTTATCGAGGCTGCTAACATCGTTCCATTACTGCTATTGTCTGATGTCAACCTCTTAATTATAGCTTCTGATAGC
>NW_015509627.1:3333-4527 GCF_001515645.1 Sinocyclocheilus grahami
AAGGTTTGGAATGACATGAGGGTGAATAAATTCTGACAGACATTTTATTTTTGGGTGGACTACCCCTTTAATGTTAGTTTCTAAAAATATGGATCATGTCTGCTTCTGTAAAAACTTAAAATTTGATTAAGTGAGTTGGCTTTGCATATAAAAAACTACTCTTTTTTTCCCTTCTGTGCAGCATTGGTTCACTTGCTTGAGTTCTTCAGTGAAGTATCAAATCAGGTGAAATGGCCCATCACCTACAGCTCATGGTTCATGTTTGCCCTCTGGCAGGTAAAATGTACTTGACCGGACCTAATTTATACCATCCAATAAAACTCAACTCAGCACGTCCTTTTGACCTCCCCAGCACTACCCTACAAGCCCGATTACATGTTTTATGGCACAGATTATATTTAGTTCAGTCCATTTAATCAACATATGCGTCAAAAGCAACCGATCTGCTCATTATTTGAAGATCTGGTTAGGGCCAGGTTAGGGCAACTCCAGTACCAATAACATTTGGATATATAAACTTTTACGGCCAATAAATTATGAATTATGAATCCAAAAACTGTAAAGCCGTTATGGGTATAATCATTCTTTTTAAGGTTGTTATTAGGTGACTTTGAAAGTGTTTTAGCATGTGTTGATTTTTAATTTGCACAATTATGTGCATTCATAGCTGTCATGAAAATCAACCACTGAATAAAGTTAGATATTTCCGTACATTTTTTTTGTCGCTGTAGTTAATAGGCTACTATTCTTGTGATCCATCCTAGTTTTTTTTTAGCTTTTCCAGTAACAAGCTGCTTTTAACTAGTCGTGGTTTAGCATCTTTTAAAAACTCTTGAGTGAGGAAAGAATCAAATGCTACATCTAAATATTCCTCTCTCTCACAAGTATTGCGTTGGAAAGTTCAAGTGAATTGGTTCATTTGAAACAGACCTCTCTCATATGTAGCGTTTGAAAGTTTGATTCATTCAAGACAATCAGTTCGTTCTTACATGTTTTTTTCTCTCAAATGTATCATTGGAAAGTCTGATTCATTCTTGTGACTCAGTTAGTCCTAAACGGACCTCTCTCGTACGTAGCATTGGAAAGTTTGAATCATTTCACAGAATCGGTTTGTCCTTACTTGGTTATTTCTCTCATTTGTATCGTTGGAAAGTCAGATTTACTCCATAGAATCGGTTAATCCTAAACAGGATA
>NW_015509627.1:5511-7033 GCF_001515645.1 Sinocyclocheilus grahami
ATTGTCTGATGTCAACCTCTTAATTATAGCTTCTGATAGCGATATGGTATTTCCTTCATTTCTGTTCATCGCTCAACCTCTGCTGTCCCCGCGCTAAAGGTGATTAGCGACATTTTATGTCATATCGTTCGTCTGTTTGACAGCCAGCGCAAGTGAACTGGATTAGATTGGACGACCAAATGAGATAGGCCTGAATCAAATTAAAACAGCAGAGATTGTACAATCTTTTAATTATGCTAGCCGCGCTCAGACAAGGAATATTACCTCTGTGTCTTTCCTTTCTTATAACCTGATGTAAATTGACCATTTAAAAGTCTGCGTTCATTCATAAAGTAACATTTTCTGTGGCTTGAGGAATGTGCTGACACAAAATGAAACCGAAGTGGTCATATAAATGCCATGTTTTGTGAAATAAGCACAGGCTAAAACAAAAAAACGCATAGTATCTTTGTCAGACGGCTGAAATTATGCAATGTCTCAAAGTTGAAAATGGTTGGAAATGATGCATCCGATGCTCTTCCTACAGGAAACCAGTCCTTTATGGCGTATTGATGTTCTGAGGTTGTGAGTCTTTCAAGATTCCCCGAGATCCAGCATCCCAACGATACAACCTGTCAGTCCTAAACATGGAGAGTAAAGGGGAAATTTAGGGATACGGTGACCTTGATGATAGTGTGGCAGTCATCCGTGAAGAACTTTGTTCCACCCGGAGGAGATGAAGTTATTTAGGTCCATGTAACCCTACCTAAGCCCATTTAGGCGCTGCTAGCATTGGCTCAAGCTAAAATAGAGGACTTTTTTCAGAGGACGCTATGGGCTTGTGTGAGACAGTTACTCCCAAAGCAGAAGAGGGCACCCTGGACAGGTTTAGTAAGTATTTATGTCTCAAATGAACTTTCTTGCAGACAATGCAGTGTATATTTAAACATAGAGTTAGTTAATGCTAGCTAGATTTTTCTGTCAGTTACTTTATGGTCAGCTAAATGCTTATTTATCTGTACGTGTGGCTAACAGAAGATATTTTGAAGAATATTTAATCTGTGTTTGTGGTCGATGGGGTCCAAAACAACATTGGATCCACTGAATTTCATTGTATGGAATATGTAATATTTTGAGTTGGAGATTATTATATTTTGAATATATAAATATAAATATACACATTTTCAAAAATATCTCCTTTTGTGATTTACAGATGGAAAAATGTCATACAGGTTTTGAATGGCATGAGGGTGAGTAGATGTATTTAAGTGTTTATTGTAATGCATTATATTTTATGCCATGTAAATCTGTTTTAAACACATGGAAGGTTGTGAAGTGCAATAAATTATGCAGTTTTTCTCTTGAACTGCATGTGAGTGGGGTTATATTTCGCAGATATTTCACCTGGTCAGGGTCTGAGGTTGCATGTCATGTTCTGGACTAAATGCACTATGACTTCAGATTTCATAAAAACTGCAGAACCCTCTTTAGCATCTTAATTATTCACGTTGTTGAAAACATGTTACATAGAAAAGCAAGATTA
>NW_015509627.1:7999-8996 GCF_001515645.1 Sinocyclocheilus grahami
TTTTTTGAAGAATGTAACCAATCTGTTTCCCATTGACTTCCATCCATACCATAGAAGTCAATGGGACCCAAAACTCTTCTAAACTTAATTCAAGTTGCAGTAGGAGGAAAATTACCAGCTACTAATAGATTTAAAGAGCATTTAAGTGAGTAAGATGCAAACAATCCTGTTTTAGCCTTCTCCTGCATGCAGCATTCATGATTACTGCAGTTTCGGTCTGTTTTGAATCTCCAGTAGATAGATTGAGGATGGTGTGTCAAAGCACCCTCATCGCTTTATTCTCCCATCCACCTCCTATGTCTCCCAGTTCTTTTATTTCCTCCCTGCCACCTAATTAGGATTATCTTTAATTTGCAGGATTACAATTAATAGCTTACTGCAGGTAAGTGATTAAGAGTTACCTGGTAATGACCCCGGGAGGCTAACTACAGAAGGAGGAGAAATGATGACAGCTCCTCAAGCCCAGCACGTCAGGCCGCAATTTAAGATTGCCGATTTGGATCGCTCCCCATGAGCCAGCAACACAATGGAGGAGTACACTTTTCCGCTCTGTAATTAAGGTCCATTGAGTGAAATTACCTTCTGATAATTACTGGGTAGTTGTCAGCGTTTGTTATAGCGTGGTGAGGCTCTGTCTTCCTCGCCTGGAGGCTGGACCGAATTGGGCCTGCTAGCCTTCACCTCATGTTGGTGCTCTCTTGAGAGGAGGGGCTATACGTGTCAGAAACGTGCCAGGATGACGAGGAGATGAGTGCTCAAGTAGCACGGCAGAATTTTTGATGGAATTATTAAGTCTCATCTGGCATCCTGGAACTCTGACCTCATTGTGAAGATTTTGAATTCATGTCATCATATTTTTTTAATCAATATATTTTTATGTAAATACATCAGTAGTATTTATATAAAATTGTAGTACTTATTAATATTTTGAATTAGCTTTTATTTTTCAAGCTTTAGTAATTATATATATATATATATATATATATATATATATATA
>NW_015509627.1:12716-14564 GCF_001515645.1 Sinocyclocheilus grahami
TTCAGCTTTGCCATCACAGGAATAAATTATATTTTAAAATATATAAAGATAGAACACTGTTATTTTATTCAGTAACAATATTACTGTTTTTAAATCAAATAAATGCAGCTTTGGTGTATATAAGAGACTTCTTTTAACAACATTTAAAAATCTTCATTATTCCAGCTTTCAATCCGTATTGTAGTTCACCTACAAAGTGAAAATTTTGTCACTGTTTAATTTCATTTCTGATAGTCCATGGTCACCATACACTGTCATTGTGCTCATTCATTGTATAGACATTCTGTCTAAAATAATTGGTTTGGAATAAAATGAGGGAGAGTAAACAACAGAAATTCTTATTTGGGGTGAACAATGCTTTCAACTGGACCTCTCAACCACAGCTTCTATTGTCCTCATCAAAGTTGATTATTTTGAAGTATCTTTACAACAAACGTTTCCTAAATCCAGAACCATGTTCTGTCATCAGGGATAGAAAGGATGAAACACAACAGGTTAGAGCTCAATTGAAAAGTGTTTATGTTCGTGTAGAGATCACAACTCCTGAGGATCCCCAGGCTCCCAAGTGTCCTGTGCAGAAGATGCTTTCGAATAAGGGCATGTGTTTTTCTTCACTTTTGTTGTAGAACTGCTGTCCACTTGTATAGGTCTGGATCAGACTGAAAATATAGACCGTAAAGGCACATAATGGACTCTGCGACCCTTATATACGCTGATTTTGAGTTTGTGTGCTTCACAATGAATGCATGTGTGACAGAATAACCTGCATGAATTTGAATAAGGGTTAAAACTGTGCTGATACAGAGTCACTCTCCTCTCATCGGCCCTCCACTCCTCCTATAGACCAGAAATAGATATGACAGGCACTCATTTGAGGGCCACAAACTCACCGGCATGCAAAACAAGACTTACATTATACATTTTCATCCCGCCATTAGTCGCCCAAGCGTCTTCTCCCGTGATAGCTACACAATGAGAGCGATATATTTTAATTTAAACACTATAAACCCGTTGAGTGCTTAATTAACTTTTACCATCTTTAGGGGAAGAAAGCCAATTTAGAGACGCTAGTGAGGGTTTGATTTGATATAAAATGATTTTACATCACCCGTCCATTTGCCAGGCCTTTTCAGAAGCTGATTAACGGACTGAATTACAGTGGTGGTAAAATTCATTCCCTTTCCCCTTGGGAAATCTCCTCTCTCATGCAGTGAGCATGATTAGCTCAGCTATTGTTTTTCTTTAACAATATTATTTAATGAGCTTTAAGCAGACAAAAACGAGAAGTGCTCATTTTAATTTGAATATTCGGCATATCAGCATTGTGATGTCGCCTGAAAGAAAAGTCTTTCTTGTCTTTCTACATTTGTGTCAGTGGCAAATAAAGATGATAAAAATAGAAAAATCTTTGGAAAATCTAGTTTAAAATGACAAAATGAAAAAAAAATTATAATATATGTAATATAAAAGGAGTTTAACCATTAAGTAAACAGAATGTGAGTGAAAATCAATCTCGTGAGTGTATACTAAAATATATACAGTAAGTGCACACAACATATTCTATACTTATTGTGTTTTTCCAACATATTTTTATATATATACTGTATGTCCATTTGGCTTAAACAGTACAGGTAATAATATTATTTTAGTTTAGTTTAGTGTAGTAACCTTCACACACTGTCATGAGGGTCTACAGGGGTCCTCTTTGTGATACTTCCATTTTTAATGATTTTTTTAACTTCCATTTTTATGCACAAAATGACTTGCTATTTGTTGGTAAAGCCACATTGCATTTTTATTCTATTTATTTATACATTTATATATAAACTGACAACTGACATTTTTTTT
>NW_015509628.1:0-1089 GCF_001515645.1 Sinocyclocheilus grahami
AATTAATGACAGAATTTTCATTTTTGGGTGAACTAACCCTTTTAGTTTGCATTAAAAGTGTCATCATTTACTCACCCTCAAGTTATTCCAAACCTGATGGGAGTTATTTTGTTCTGTTGAACAAAAATATATTTTGAAGAATGTTTTGAACCAAACAGTAGCTGGTAGCCATAGAATGGAAAAAAATACTGTGGAAGTCAGCCTCTACCAGCAACTGTTTGGTTACCAACATTCTTCAAAATATAATCTTTATGTTCAACAGAGGAAAGAAATTCATACAGGTTTGGATCAACATGAGGGTGAGTTGATGACAATTTTCATTTTTGGTTGAACTATCCCTTTAAAACATTGATAAATATTCATTCTGATGGTTTTGATGCTTTTTAATTCAAGGTAATGAGTATGATGGTTGTCTCCTAAACCTACTAAGATTAAGATCTAGTTTTCTTCACAAGTTCACTAACTTTTCATTCTCTGTGACATTTTGAATGTCATCAGGGTTTTGGCACAATTTACTTGCATGCCGCATGCATTAAAAGCACTTTTTTCTCACAGGATATTGCACTGCACACAACTGACTGTATTTTACTCTATAAGCGTCTGATAATGTGTGCTTCTCTCCCACAGATTATAATGGCCAAGCCGGCTGGTGGACCCAAAGCTCCTCAAGGAAAGAAGGACTGGGATGAGGATGAATGATGTCACTAACCTGTGTGTCTCTCTGTCACCGTCTTAGCTTTTCAAGTGTTGTGTATTTAATATCTAGCCCCCGTTCTTTTTGTATTTTTAGAAGCCATCCACGTTAACAATGAGTGGCTCTGAGCTGTTATGCTGGTCCCAATAAAGGCACTTGAGCTGTCAGCATCTTTGTCATTTATTTTAAATAATGCTTGGTGCACAACAAAATGCAGCGTAATTGTTACAGTTTGACATTCTTGAAAACGTATTAAACTTGCTTATTGAAAAGTTACAACATTTAGGCACACACTATGATAGATTATCTCAAAGCCACTTAAAGAATGGCTTTTATGAAATATAACTGCAATTTTCCTTCCAGAAAATCGGTGTAATTACAGTCGTTAGCAAAAT
>NW_015509628.1:2093-3729 GCF_001515645.1 Sinocyclocheilus grahami
GCCGGCGCTCTGGAGGTCTCCTTCAAGATATATGCTCCTCTGTATCTGGTGAGTGTTTCAGCGCGGATCTATCCGTTCATTCGCCGGGGCAAGGGCGCAGTTAGCCTGGCAGCTAACGTTACACCAGAGTCCTGCAGGACGATGCGAGGCCCGTAATAGTTGCGAAGTTTAGAAATAAACATACAGACGTGGGTCTCAACCCGTCATGTTTTACATTTAACTTACTAGCATTCAAAGTAAAAACAAAATGTCGTTAGACTGATGACACGGTCAGCTAAGCGATAGAGAGCTGCTGGTTGATAGTGATAAAACTGTCAAATGACACTGCGCAGCTTTTTAAGCACTTTTGCTTTTTGTTTCGTTCTTTTGAATAAATGTTGTGAATTAAAATTATGCGTGTCGCACTTAATTTGATGATAAACTGCCTGGTTTGTTTGTTAGATTTGCACAGTCATTCTCATTAAACCGAAAGTCTTTACCATTGCTCGTAACCGAGGCTTGTTTGGTAGCAGATTTAAGTTGAGATGCTTTTATTTGACTGGTATTTCCACTTGCTCACATTAAATAGTTATGTCGGATTTGTGAACAAATCTGTTTTTCTTCTTCTTCAGTGAACCGATTTAAACGATTCGTTCACTGAATGATTTGACCTCATTCAACTGGTCATTAGCAATGTTTCGTTCTTTTCAGTCTGAACTATTTTTATATAGTTTTTTTTGTATTATTTTATAGGCTATTGAAACTGTTTAAATGTTTTTCTTTTAGACATATCCCATTCATAATGATCAAATCTAGAACTGAGTGAGCTAAGAGTAGAAAATATGAGGTTAACTGAACATTGATGAAAAGTTCTTTTTATAGCATAAGTATTACAAAAATATATAGAAATGTGTGGAATTTTTTTAACCAGTTCCGTTCAGAAGAACCAAATTTAAGTGCACTGCTTTTAAGGACACGATAATGGCTCATGGACTCAAACCAGAAACCTTCTGGTTATGAGCCCTGAGCTTTAACCACGATTCCACTTAACCTCAAGTTGTTGGCGAAATACCACTTTAGTAAATGTATTCATCAGAGAA
Organism: Sinocyclocheilus grahami; assembly: GCF_001515645.1. Classification (NCBI taxonomy): domain Eukaryota; kingdom Metazoa; phylum Chordata; class Actinopteri; order Cypriniformes; family Cyprinidae; genus Sinocyclocheilus; species Sinocyclocheilus grahami. The sequence continues at coordinate 3,173 of NW_015509628.1, forward strand.
TGTTATCTTGTATTTATTTGCCTGTGATGACTTGGTATAACTGGCCGTCAGTCTTTATAGATCTGACAGAGGGATCATCATTGTGTCAACTTTGGATGTGTCATTAGCTTCCATTAAAAATCTGCAGCTCAAAGTTGTGCAAAAGCTGAAAAAAGTTTTGTTGTAGAATTGGCCTTCGATTTAGTTTTGCAGAAACTATGGCTCAGTCTATCATTAGACAGTAGGTCAGTGGTATTTGGGTGACAAACCATAGAGCGCTACCTACAGAAACCTATGTGTTGCTTGAGTTACAGCCAATGTCATTTTGTAACAGAGAAAAACTAATGCCCTGAGAGCTTGAGTAAAGTCAGAAATTGATTTCCCTAACACGCAATTGAATTTTTCTGAGTTCCAGATTGCAGCCATTTTAAGGAGGAGGAAAAAGGATTATTACAAGAAAAGGCTGCTTCCCGAGATCCTGCAATCCACGTCTTTCCTGACTGCAAATGGAGGCCTCTACATTGCGTTTTACTGCATTCTCCGGTAATTTGAGCAAAATTCTGCTAACAAGCAATTCT
>NW_015509628.1:6833-8044 GCF_001515645.1 Sinocyclocheilus grahami
AAAGTATTAATTTCTTTAAAAGAATTGTGACCCCAAATGTATACAACAATAGTAGGTAAAAATGGTGTTTGACTTTCATTTGACACTTGGAGTTAATTTACGGTCCGGCTTGTTTAACATTCAGCTTCATTTTCATGCATGAATGTTCCCCTGCCTCATAACACATTGTTTGCATTCATTGTGTGTGTGTGTTGTCCCCTTTAGATGCAAACATGGACCCAGGCATAGATGTTGCAAACACTATCAAGACAACTGCATCTCCTACTGTGTTAAAGTAAGAGTCTGAGACCTCCTAACCTGCTGTCTTTCAAACCACTCATCTGTTTGTTCTGAGCATTTGTGTTCGGAGAGAGACCGAATGTGTGTGCATAAACGTGTTGCGTGTATCTGGGTTAAAGGCTCTGTCGATATAGCAGTGCCCTTTGCTCACTAGCAGACAGTTGATGTGAAGTTGTGAGATGTTTTCTGGAGAGCAGCTTCTGAGATGCTTTGTGTTTTTGAAGGGTTTCATCCGAATGTTCAGCGTGGGTTACCTCATTCAATGCTGTTTGAAGGTTCCATCAGTGTTCAGACAGGCCTTTACAAAACCCTCTCGACTGCTCTGGCTGCTCTACAACAAAGAAAACTTCCAGCTAGGAGCTTTCTTGGGATCTTTTGTCAGTATATACAAGGTACTAAATCTCCACTAAGATGCAATGCTGTTTTTTTTCTACGAGATAGCAAGTTCCTCTGAAGCTTTTGGGGGGTTTTGTTTTCTTCACATTTCTCAGTAACGTTTTTTTCAGTTGTGAAATATGTCTCTCTCCATCTCCCTTCCATTTTATGAAAAAGGGCACAAGCTGTTTACTGAGATGGATGCGTAACCTGGACGACGAGCTCCATGCTCTCATAGCAGGTAAAGAGTGTTTTGAACTCTTTTCCCTTTGCACAGCCATTAGAGGTTCTCAAATCACCGTTTTCTACATTTATCTTTTCAGGTTTTCTTGCTGGCACCTCAATGTTCTTTTACAGGAGCACCTCCATCTCCATGTACCTCTTCTCCAAACTGGTGGAGGTAATGATTCTTTGCTAAACAAAGGAAACTTTGCTTCCTTTGTGCCTATAAACAAAACTTGGTTCTCACGAGACTAGCATATTCTCCCTCATTCACTGCTATTATAAAGCTCGGAAGAGCCAGGACATTTTTTAATATAACTCTGATTGTATTAGTC
>NW_015509628.1:11741-12745 GCF_001515645.1 Sinocyclocheilus grahami
ATGCTTCGTCTTATTCAGTTGTAGCCTACCTGAATAACGCAAATGATCCTATATTTTCCATTCAAAACGGCGAAATTTGACAAAATGTCCAGTAGTTTGCATCGCAGATATTACTGCTTGTCGTTTTACACTTCTATCATGAAAACAGTTGTCAAATATGAGCTACTTTCATCTTTCCTCACAAGTCAGCACGACCTAAGTATTAGCCGAAGACGCTTGTGATTTCGGGCGCATCTTTGATTTGCTTGGCCATCCCAGTCATTTTGACATTGATGAGTGCTAGTGCTGTAAGACATCTGAGACAGAGCAGCCTAAACATTTAACTTCTAAAACGTTGTCGTAAGCAACAAACAAGAGCATCAATATCAAATATAATAAGTGACAATTTGCCCATTTCTAATTATTGAGGACTCATCCCCCTAAATGTCTTTTGTGGTCTAATTTCATCTAATGGGAAAACCGTATTTAATTGTGCCAGTATTTTTACAATGACCTTCAGCTTATATCACATGGTAGCTGTAGCAAACTTTCTCTTGATCCACATCCTTCATGCTGAGATTTCCCACAGGGCCTTTAAAAATAACCGGTTGATCTAGAAGTTTCAGTGAGCACTTTTCAGGTGCTGGCCAATCAATCATTTTCAGCTGTCTCCATGGCAACTGAATCTCATCAAACAGTGTGAAGTACCTCCGAGGATGAGAGTGTGAATATGTGCGGCCAGAGTGTGTATTTATTGAAAATCATACTGTATGTGCAGCAGCTGAGCATTACTCAAAATGTGCAGAAGCTGCAACATTTCACCTTACAAGGTTACTAGGAGGGCTGCAAACTCTCTTTGTCTCAGTTCCCGTGTTGTCTCTCTTCTTCACACTTGTCTGGGACCTGATCCAGACGAATCGAACCCAGGTGCAATGTCAAGCTGTCATGTTTGTTAGAAACCGGCGAGAGGTGTATGTGTATGTGGTTAGCCTCAGATGCACACCTAATCATGGCATGTCCTTTCT
>NW_015509628.1:12755-14554 GCF_001515645.1 Sinocyclocheilus grahami
TCTTGCCTCTGCCTCCAGGTTGTCAGGATCCATGGCAGAATGAGGACACACAAACGCTCTGATCAAAGTGATGCTGTTATGTCTGCTTACTGCTTACCGTATTGATGTCGGTGAAGTTGTCTTGTGTCGTCGCTAGACTTTGGATTGATTTGGCTTGAGAATATTTCACCAGCTATTACTGTTGCAGAAATCCATATTGAGTGGGCTGACTGACCTGCAGGGATTTTAATATATGGTCCACCACACAATATCTTTAATAAAATCGAATCTACTTAAGCCCATTTTAACACATTTATTATATGAGACCAGAGATGTTAATGAGTCTGGCAGGTATCGAGTGAGGAATACTCCAGGCAGACTGTTGAGAAGATTAATACTACTCACCACATTCATTAACTCATAATCCCTTGCTCATCTAAAGTCTGTTTTTAAAAAAGTAATGGAACATTTTGCATGGCAGCTTATTTGATTTTAAAATCAAACACGGAGGAAAGCTAGTGTTATTATACAGTGGCCCCTAGAAGTATTTGGACATTACCGTAATATGTATATATCATTTAAAATAACCAATCCAAATGACATTTACTTTAAACAAAGTAAAAATCTGAGAGAAAAACAGAGTGAATGCAAGAATAACAAGAGAGGAAAAAACAAAAATAATATGGCAGGCAATTATGGGCTGTTCACACAGAAAGCATTTTTGATTTCCATTACGTTGCTTTTCCATTGTTTTTCTGTGTAAACATGTGCCAGATGATGGGTGCTTGTTCAACTTTTAAAATGTGTCTCTAGAGCTTGTTTTTTTTTTATTCCAAAAACCTCACAAAAACATGTTCTGCTCTGAGTCTCATTCAGATTCAAGACAGCAACTTCTTCAGTAAAGGGGACGTATTTGTTCAAGGACGTTCAACCAATGAAATGCTGCTTCAAAACCCATACTTGAATGTAATTGGCTCCTGCTAGAGTCAGTAATTGAAGGCAAGAAATCAGTCACACACTTAAAAAAGGAAGTGACCTCAGTGTGAGTGAGTGATTTGTTCACTTAAAATATTAAAACAGATTCTTGATTTGTTCAGAAATACAGCATATGATATGTGTACATCTCCCAATTCCGTTTTCCCGGTTCTGCCATGGAATAAAAAAAGCTTTTTTTTTAGACTGTTATGAGACTGTAAACATTTTCACTTTATGAGAAAAATATTGTGAACAAATCAAAAGCCAAACATTTTCAATCACTGCTCACCTCATTACTACTAAATATTCAATCACCCTGCCATAGCTCGTTCATTTCAGAGACTTCCAAATTCATTCTTTCTCTCTTTTAATTACACTCTCTTCCTATTAGACATGTCTGGAGGGCAAGGCCCAAGAGTGCCAAACAGAACAGAATGGGACACATGATGTCCTCTCATTCACTGGTGTTCTGTCTAATTACAGGAAAGAGCTGATTACTACACCTCTGCTCTATGTGCAGAATCCACTAAACCTAAATTGCAGACAGTTCTTGTTTCTCTCATAATCGTTTGGATGCACACTGAGGCAAGACATTTTAGCTGTCTTTTGTTCCCTCAGCTACCTAAACAGAGTTAAACTTTACACATTACCGCTGTATGGACCCCATAAACCTGCGACATAACCATAAAATCTAGGACAGAATGTCACCCCCACTGACTTTGTCTGGAGCCATGGAGTGGATAAAGAGGCCAAGGCAGACAGGAATGAGCTTATTGGAGCCAGTGAGTCACTAGAGCAGCCAATATAGAGCATTATCTCTGGTCATGACACTGCCCTTGTGTTTT
>NW_015509629.1:0-778 GCF_001515645.1 Sinocyclocheilus grahami
TTCTTATTTTGCTAATTATCTGCCAATGGGGTAAGAAAAATAATCATGTTTCCATTTGAATTAAGATTATTTTTCTTCTTTTAAGTAAAATACACTTAATTTAGATTCCAAAATACTCAATAAGAAAAGCATTTTTGCAGCGTTAATGAATGAATGAGGTATTTAAACATCACTTACACTTTAAAAAGGGGAGGAGACCAAAAGAAACTCTGGGTTTAATGAAGAAAACCTGCTGCCGGCCATGTTAGGTTCACAGAGTAAATGACCATGGTAACTGACTCTGAGTATAAGTTACCTCTCTTTCAGGAACGGGCTTCACTTACCCTGCTTTCTCGGGTTTGACAAACCTTCCATTCAGAAATGGAAAACCCAAAGTTTCCCTCACTTTAGGGTTATCATAGTCAGAGTTTTCACTTAACCTGCTTTCTGAAACGGCCTCTGATCTTTCTGAAATCTGGTTCCAACTGTGGGTAGCATAATAGCTAAAAGCAGACGTCCCTTGTTTTGAGTGAACCCTTGGTATTTCTAAGTGACTTGATCCTAATGATCTGAGTGGTCTGTTAGGTTTATAGTCAGTGAGCACATCTGCAGTGTATTGAGTGTCACACATCACACCCACATGGACTTTGTTTTCCCTTTTGCACATTTCCCTTCGCTGTGTTGCTTATGTCATTTGATTCAGGTGTGTCTCATTAATTATCCTCGTTTGGCCTGTGTATTTCAGTTCCTGTCTGTTCAGTTAAGTTTGTTTGATGATCCATCAACCACATTTATGTCT
>NW_015509629.1:2121-2614 GCF_001515645.1 Sinocyclocheilus grahami
CAGTCTCTCTAGAAGTATGTTATGATCAACAGTGTCAAATGCAGCTCTGCGTTCTAGTAGTACCAGCACTGATATTTTGCCAGAATCAGTATTTAATCGAATATCATTTATTATCTTTATGAGTGCTGTCTCTGTGCTGTGATGCGGTTTGAAACCAGATTGAAAATTGTCCAGGTATCCATTTGAGTTTAAGATGTTGTTCAGTTGTTCATTTATAAAGAATACTAAAGAAAACTCAAACTCAAAACAAGCAAAAACACTTAAAGAGACAGAACTTCACAGTCTGATGTCACATTGATTGATGAGAATATCGTCATGTGCAGGCACGTGCAGAGGGGGGTGCGGTGTGCTTGAGCACCTGCCCCTTTTCCCCTTGGTTTTTTGTTTTTGTAATTAAACGCCCTTTTGTAAAGGCCTGCCCAATCTAGCTATTAGTAAAATAATAATAAATAATAATTTAGCCATAAATAAAATTATCCACATGATGACCTTT
>NW_015509629.1:4350-6531 GCF_001515645.1 Sinocyclocheilus grahami
TTTATTTGTCTACATAAAATACACCTGGTTTGTCTGTGTAGTTCTTCATGCTGCTAAAACAGTCATTTATACAGTTTATGATAAAAGATTAAAAAACAAAAAAACAAATACAACTAAAAGTCCATAAGGAAAACTAAACTGCGGTTCCTGACAGCCTCATATAAATGGCATGAGATTTATTATATTTATTTATTTATTCTTTTTTTTTTTAACTGTGTAAGTTGCAATAGGTTGAGTTTGATGGGAAACAGAAAAACACAAAACAGATTATGACATTTAAAGTTCAGTTATTAGTGTATTTAGTATTTAACATAAAAGTCCTTAAACACAAAACGGAAACACAAGACCATCATCATGACAGGACGATGGATAGCAACAGTGTGTATCGTTTAACCAAACGTTTAAATAGATTTCATTTAGTATAAAAAATTATACATACAATATAATGAACCCAGAAGGTCACACACTTGAGCTTCCATGTTTATTAATTTATTATTAATCAATTCAATAAAATATATCATTTAATAAAATACAATATTTAAAACATCTTAAATGTATGTAGTCAGAGTGAACGCATATGTTTCTAATATAAAACTGTATTGTTTTTAGCAGAATCAGCAATATTTCTATTCTGGTGTCTCTATTGTCCTCTGCTTGAGAGAGAAGCACCAAACCAAAGCCTTTCCAAGTCCATTCCTGATGTAACTCCAAATTTAGCATTTTTTTAACATAAATTTTTGTTAACTGTTAATCATATGCCATATATGTAACAATTAAAAAACAAAACTGGTAATTTTTACTCTATTTTTGTTTTGTTTAAAGTGTGTGAGTATCATATTGTGAGATCAGTATTGTGTATCGAACAAATCACGACACGAGTGCATCATTACACAATATTATTACTAATATTTATTTTATTCACTGTCACTATGATTACAGCTGATATTCATGATTAAAAGCTCTCGAGCGAGAGAGTTCAGCACAGATGAGTTTTGTCCTGAAGTCAGAGAGAATGAAGTGACTTACAGATAATGATGTTAAATGAGTTCCTGAAGTCTTCAGATAGTCAGCTGAAGTTGATTGAGATTCAGTTGCTCCTCATATGAGGTTGTAGTTGGAGGTCTTCAGCTCTTCTTCAGCAGGAGCTTCATTCTGCTGTCTGTGTTGAATCCGAGGTGTTTGTCTGAGGACGAGACGGAGCCAGAGCCTCCAGAAAACACTCAGATCAGAAAACTAACGACAGGACAAAAGCAAAACACAACACACATTATGAAATATGACAAAAAATAATAATAAGAGATGTAGACCAGATATGAATATCGTTTAAGTTATTTATTTTTACCTCTTTTTTTTTTTTTTTTTTACAAATATTGTTGATGCAATTACTAACTAAAACCAAATTAAATATTTAATTTAATGTACTGTTTTTTTGTTTAGTTTTTCTCATAAGGAGGTTTTGAGTTTATAACATTGATCATGAGACTTTGATGTTGTTTCATCAATATCTGCTCATATGTGTATTAATACAGAGAGACCAAAACCTGTAGTGAAGGTGAGTCCAGATCAGCGTGTGTTCAGAGGAGAGACAGTCACTCTCACATGTGACATACAGAGAGCAGGAGACATGCAGTGGACATACAGCTGGTTTAAAGATGGAAACGTTTTCTATCCATACCCAACAACAACAGCAGCGTACAGTTTCAGAGCTGCTTATGAGTCTTACAGTGGTGACTACAGCTGTAGAGGAGAGAGATCAGACTCACAGAGATCACACACCAGTGCTGCTGTTACACTGACTGTATCAGGTGAGTGTTCAGATTCATGTCTGTTTAATGCTCATTAAAACTTCTCTTATTCTATATCGGCCACAACTCTGCAGAGGACTGAAACAATTCATTGTCTAAGACCTGTTCACATCAAGAAAATAACAATAAGAAAAATATCTGTATTGGTGTCCTCACCCATGAATAATTATGTTCTGTTTAATAAAAACATTGCGGAGCAGAGGATAGTTTGAAAAAGTTTTTAATCTGTGCCAACTCGTAGTCCAGTCAACGGATTCACATATTGATCAATAATATAAAATATACATGTGTATGTGATTAAAATTAATAATTGATGTGAGTAGTAGCAAACATATTTCGGGTGAGCTGTTCGGGGTCTCTGAGACCCCAGCTAGAA
>NW_015509629.1:6541-9041 GCF_001515645.1 Sinocyclocheilus grahami
AGCTGGTTTAAAGATGGAAACCATCCATACACAACAACAACAACAGCAGCAGAGCACAGTTTCAGAGCTGATTATGAGTCTGACAGTGGTGACTACAGCTGTAGAGGAGAGAGATCAGACTCACTGAGATCAGACATCAGTGCTGCTGTTACACTGACTGTATCAGGTGAGTGTTCAGATTCATGTCTGTTTAATGCTCATTAAAACTTCTCTTATTCTATATCGGCCACAACTCTGCAGAGGACTGAAACAATTCATTGTCTAAGACCTGTTCACATCAAGAAAATAACAATAAGAAAAATATCTGTATTGGTGTCCTCACCAACGAATAATTATGTTCTGTTTAATTAATAAAAACACTGCGGAGCAGAGGATAGTTTGAAAAAGTTTTTAATCTGTGCCAACTCATAGTCCAGTCAACGGATTCACATATTGATCAATAATATAAAATATACATGTGTATGTGATTAAAATTAATAATTGACGTGAGTAGTAGCAAACATATTTCGGGTGAGCTGTTCGGGGCCTCTGAGACCCCAGCTAGAACATGATAACATGCAAACACACACACACAAGCAAGTCAATGTAAAGTCAAACACAAGAGTCATGCGAAGCGCCAGTTTTTTTCTAACCAGCTGTCCCGACCTTCCGATACTGCATGAGGTTCGAAGCTTCAAACGTCATCAATCACGTGGTGTTATCATTTCGATACAAGCATCGGCACAGTGTGTGATACAATCAGGGCCGTTTTAACCATCTTAATGCGGCCCTGGATACAATAGTGCATCGGAGCCTCAGTAGCAATCGTCCCATCACTAATTAACATGACTTTTCCCTTTTAGTTAAAAGTGGTCAGTGTAGTCTATAAAAATAAACAGTATTAAATGTTGACTAAAAAACGGAAAGGTTTGCCGCAGAAACGACTAATAACGCTGTATTATGTATGCCGCCAGGCCAATAGTTTTACAATTGAAAAATTCAAAGCTGTATTTTCAGCATCATTACTCCAGTCTTCAGTCACATGATCTTCAGAAATCATGCTAATATGCTGATTTGCTGCTCAATTATTATTGGTGATCAGTTATTAATAATGGTTCTCATTATTATCAATGTTAAAAACAGTTTTCCAGTTTTTGCAGCTCAATATTTTGTGGAAACATTTTAGAGATAATTAGAATAGAAAGAACGATTTTAGAATGATTTAAGGATCGCAGGACACTAAATATTTCACTAAAATATTAGTATTCACAAATACTAGTCCATATCGTGAATTGATTAGGTGTGCAGTCCTACTTTTGTTTTACGCGCAGGAAATGTCATGACCTGCCGCGTTAAACAGTAAATTATTTAATGGAACTGAAAGGTTTGAGGCTTGCTCCGACATGATGACCGGTACGTTAACAACACTGGTGTCAGTGATGAAAGCAGCCGATCAAATGTCATGGTCAGTGTTGACCAATCACAGGAGCGGAGACATCTGACATTAGAGCCCCGCCTCCAAAGTGTCAAAGGTCAACTTGACGAGCGAGCAGGGGTTGAGCAGTTGAGGGCGTAGAGATGGTCGAGCGGAGACTGTTCTGTGCGCTCGTGGGGATGTTTCTCTCGCGGATACTGTTCAGTACGGAGCCCGGGAAGTCACCTGAAGGAGAAAAAAACTATCCGTGGTGACGGTTTTGCAATCCGTCCCCTCAGTTTATGAACCATACTCACAAATTCTTAAACGGTTCCCTCGGTTTAACAAATCGTGCCCACGGATTAATAAACCGTACTCACGAATTTCCGATCCGTGCGCTCAGATTTTGTAAACCGTACCTTCAGTTTTTGAACCCGTACTCACAAATTCATAACCCGTTCCCTCGGGTTTGTAAACTCGTGGATTTGTGGCCCCGGCCCCACCGGCAGATTCAACCACGGTGCGGGATGCATATAGTATTGTGTTTATTAAACATTATTTTTCATAGTAGCCTATGAGACCATGACAGTGAAGCATGCATCTAACTCTGGAGAAAAAGCTTAGTATAATAAAATCAGCTAAATACGTCTGTGAATGAATGAATGAAATATGTGAAGAATGAATAGTTCACAAACACAGCTCCAAAACTGTGAAAGGTTATTTAAAGATAAAACATTCATGAATTATTTTATGACAAACATTTGACTGTTTTAAGTGCACTCATTTATTTAGCCTATAAATTTAAATAATAATAGCTATTATTATTATTATTATTATAATATGCATTTAGAAGCTTTTATCCAAAACGACTTACTATGTACTACTACTAATGAATCATGCTGTATATTGTGTTATTGCATATTATTTTGTGAAATAGGCCTACAGCAAATAGTCTTGAGTGATTCTCTATCAACTGTAACGGTACGAGGTGGAATACAACGATTTAATAAGAAAGATGTGCATCAAAATCTTATTATTATAATATGCATTTAGAAGCTTTTATCCAAAACGACTTACTATGTACTACTACTAATGAATCATATTGTA
>NW_015509630.1:0-422 GCF_001515645.1 Sinocyclocheilus grahami
CCATTCTAACCTCCCCAATAACAGCACCAAAACTCTTCTTCCCAGACGTTAGGCTCGTAAAAAACTACAATGTCGTCATACTTTGTAGCTTCAGAGAGATGTGTTGACTCAAAATGCATATGGATTATGGCTCATTGCGACAGTGACACTTTGATGTGTGTCGCAAGTTGAATATGAGACATGATGCATATTTCATTCAGGCTTTGGCATAGAGTTACACTTTTATTTGTTGACTTGGCACGCTTTACAGATTGAAACTAAAAGATGTGCACCAAGACAGAATGAAAAACAGGACTGTGTCTAACATAAATCCATTTTCATGCATCTTTTTGATACATTTTACCTCCGACAGCTCTGATAGATGTAGGTTTTGCTGTATGAATCAAGCTTCTGCTGAGGTAAAACTCAGATGCCAATATCAG
>NW_015509630.1:1809-3578 GCF_001515645.1 Sinocyclocheilus grahami
GACTGGAGTAATGATGCTGAAAATTCACATCACAGGAATAAATTATATTTTAAAATATATTCAAATAGGAATTTTAATTTGTAATGATATTTCACATTATTACTGTTTTCTTTGCATTTTTGAATAAAGAAATGCAGCCTTGGTAAATGTAAGAGACTTCTTCAAAAATCATACTTACCCCAAACTTTTGAATAATAGTGTATATATTCATACTATGAAATGTATGGCTCAGGTGATTGGCTCAAAAGCATTCTGTATTCTTTTTAGCAAAGATAGAATTTTTCTAATCACATAATTAATTTTCTAATCACAGCCTAGGGAACAAGAAGCTTTCTACATGATGCAAGAACACTTCTTTGTCTTTCAAATAAACAGTTTGGCCCACATTTTTCTTCATACTGTGATATTTTTTTATGTGAACATTTTGAACATGTTTTTTCGATTGTGATGATTTGTGTTTGTTGTGAACGTGCATGTGCGGGTGAGTCAGCCCAGTGAGTAATCATGTCAGTGGGTTAGCATTTCTCTGCGGCCTTCTGGGAGGAACGCTTAAGGTCATCGTACATTCATTTCTCCTCACAGCTCCCACGCCCAGTTTTGTGCAAGTGTGCTGAATGTAAATGTCTGCGTATGTCTCTCTCCAAGTTGGCTCAAGGAAAAGTGTCTATCGGCAGCCGTTCAGAGGTAGAGCCAGCTGGCTTTCAGTTCCCACAACAGCTGAGAGAAGAGGGACTAATGGCGAGATTCATCAGCATTGCTCACATTACTAACCTATTACCAGAGCTCACACTGATCCCATTCTATCCTGCCCGACTTGGCATCTCAACACCTCAGTTTGGTTCTCACATTATTCATATAATCCCCCCCCGACAGGCCTCATCAAGCCTATTCAGTCAGGGCCTCTAATGATAGCCTGTAAGCAGCTCAACTCCGACCCCTTGAATTGTGGGCTGATAATGTAGCGCATATCTGAATTGAGAACAAGTTGAACTATGACCTAATTTGCAAAGAGAATAATACATTGTCTAGCAGAATCAGTCAACCACCTTAATTTTAGATTCAGTAGAGATGTAGCGAGCCAGTCATATACATGTCAGTATGATTTACAAGTTGTGTTGTCCTACTGTTTTTATCCTTTTAACAATTTTAATTCTGTTCATCTATGCCCGACCTCTGACCCCTTGCCCCATCAATAAAAGGCCAAACCCATCCATAACCTCGATGACATCATGCAGGGAGACGAGCCTGTGGAACCAAAGAAACGCCCCAAGAAAGATCGCAAAGGCAAAAAGAACAAGAAAAAGAGAGATAAGAAAGGCAAAAAAGAATCTCGTAAGAAGAAAAAGGAGGCCGAAGCTCTTGAAGAAGGTTTCCTTGAGGTGTCCTCTAAGCTGCCAGAGTATTTGGCTCAGGAACCTCATCGAGGAACTTCACCAGCTGCGACGGAGCAGCCCGAGTCACCAGTACAATCATCTCCAACAACAACGGTCGATCTGATGGACTCCATACCCGACATGCCCACTCATGAACCTGACACCTATCAGGACGAACTCGCCAAAGCCACTACAAAGCCTGTGACAGATCTTGAAGACCAGTCTGTATTGACAACGGCGGTTTCTGAATCCTCAAAGATGGAGGTGGAGGTAGAACTTTAAAGTGCCAGTGTGGTTGCCCATACTTCCTCCTCCCTCCCCATTGTTCTCCTGACCAATCACTGACTCCCCTCACACTTTTTAACCACCAGTCGTCCATTGCACTAACCAGCCTCT
>NW_015509630.1:4251-6291 GCF_001515645.1 Sinocyclocheilus grahami
ATGTTCATGTCTTTCTGTCTTCAGTCGCAAAGAAATTAAGGTTTAAAGACAGAAAGACACGAACAATTTGAATCACATGGGGGTGAGCAAATTATCAGCAAATTTTTATTCTGGAAGTGAACTTATCCTTTACTATGCACTCTTGCATTACAAACAAATCTCGGTACTCAAGGGGGTGTGAAAGAGTTGCAATCAAACATCTGCTACTCTTCAGTGCTGTAACTTCAAGCAAGATTTTCATCTTACTGTCACTCAGCCATGACAGTAGTTAACTTGAAGAAGGGGAAAAAACAAGACAAGAAGGGAAGAACAAGACAAGTGTATGCTAATACTCATTATATAGTACCCCTTGTGGCAATGATGAGAATGCAGTGTATTCTGATACATTTCACAATTGGCAGTCATGTACTTGTGTAGACCATATTTCAGGCCTTAATGTGTCTAAAGCTTAGATGCCCAGCAAACCCAAATTAATGTAGAGTGGAAATGACTGACTGTGTTCGGTATCTCCATGGTTGCGGTTGCCATGGCTGTGCTGCTTCTGACTCTACTGTGTTGGTGTGCAGATAGAGAGGCCGATTAAAACACCAGAGGTTGAGGAGTTTAGTGATGACCTTTATGCCGATGAACACAATGAGCTCTTGGTCTCCACAGTGACAGTTGGCCCCAATATCACAGACTATGAGGTATGTGGTTTCTGTTTCCAGGCTTTTCCGAGCATTGCAAGCATGTTTGAGGTGATCATTTCTGTTGGGATGTTTTCTGCATTTATAGATCTTGGAGTATGAGTTTAAAAATGACTCAAACAGCTTTGAACAGGAATATGAGGAATATGAGGTTTATGAGGACCGATTTGACCCCGCGCAGAGGGAGAAGCCACACACATGGGATGGAGAGGTACAGTTTTGTACCTCTATAATAAATTAACTAAAAACACACAGGCAAATATTGATTTTCTCTTTATCCCAATTAGGGATGCCCAAAGTACTGGTTCTTTGGGACCGAGTTGATACTAAAATAAGACAGAAATGCAGTAATAGTAGTTTTTATACAGTATCAGATTTATGTCAAAATATGCATAAATATGCAAAAGCAATGTTTACTTAACTGAGAAATAATGGAAGCTAAATGTCATTGTTTTAATTAAGTTAGTTAATATTTCTATGAATATTTACCTGTGTAAATACATTTCCACTTTCCACTAGGTAGGTAGGTTATTTATTTATTTACATTTACTTAAATAATTGCTTCAGAAGATTTGCAAAAAGTAACATTCATTCATCATTCTTTCTTTCTTTCTTTAAATATTTAACTTTTAAAATAAATGTTCATGTTCCATTAGCGCATTTGTTTTTGGTGTGGTATGAAAATTGGTATCAATAATCACAAAATTACACTGACATTTTTAAAACTACTTATTGTAACAAGTAGTATTATTGTAACAACTCCAGTCTCAGCTAGTTGTGACCAAGATCTCATCTGTCACCTGCTCTTTCTCTTACAGGGCAGGCGATTTGAGAAAGGACAGAAGGGAGAGCCAGCTGTTGTTGAACCAGTGAGTGCTGGAGTGTGAAGTTACACACACACACATACTGTACACACACTGATTTATGTTGGCTAATGCAATCTAATTCTAATCTCTTTGTGTTTTATACTAACTAGGGCACATATTTTCAAGGACCTCCTGGCCCACCAGGACCACAAGTAAGTCATAATGCTATTAAGATTTTATGTTTTTGAGAATAATAATAAATAAAAAAACAGGAAAAAAAGCATTCAAGTGATTTCAGGTGGTCTTGAAGTGGTGGTTGGCATTTTTTCATTAAAACAATTTGTGTGTCTGTTTATTTTTTCCAGGGTCTTCCAGGAATTCCTGGCATCACAGGCCCCCCGGGACCCAGTGGAGACCCAGGTGATATGGTGAGTGTCCTCATAATCAGCAGACCCACATGACCCGGCTTGAACCTCAAGTCTAGGACACACAGGACACATCCTGGGGATCGGGGGGATGATTGGACTCGTGTGCAGATGGAACAAACC
>NW_015509630.1:12006-14179 GCF_001515645.1 Sinocyclocheilus grahami
ACTGAACTGTACTGTACCGTACCGCTCAGTGGAAACGAGCCATAATTTGGGAATTTGAACTCTGGCAACCGTAGACATGAAAGCTTATGAAGTAGAGGCATGTACAGCAGTCCGCAATAATATTTTGTCTCCTTTTTTTTGACAAAAATAAAAAGAGATTTTGGTATAGTTTATATTTTTTTTAAATACATTTCACTCTTGTCTTTTATCAATGATATTGCATGTTGATATAGTCACAGTTATTGTTTATTGACCTTATTGTCGTCATAGTCTCATTGTAGTCAGGGGAAAAAAGCTTGTCAATGAACATTTTTCATTGTGTGAACCATTACATGGCAAATCACCACAAATATTCAGCTTTTGTGTGTGATTAGCTTGTGTGTGTATGTACTCAAATTGTAGATTCAGCTGTCAGAGCTAAATGGGAACACCGGAAACTTTTTAATTTGACCCTAATAGTTCTGGTCATTGATGGAACTGTTTGCTATTGAGAGCTGTGTTTTATTGTGTGCGCTGACAATAGCAAGCATTCAGCCCTGTCCAGCTGCAGGACCTGTCAGTAAATAAATCACGCAGAGCTATTTAACACAACAGCAGCGTGTTTGATGAGGAAGTGTGAGGTACTCCCGCAGCTCTCCGAGTCCCAGCACCGGATGCAGGCTGAGAATCGCAGCAGATGGGAAGGTTCCTCTGAGGCGGCCTGTCAAACCCTGCCACATGCCACACACACCTCTGCCCCGTAGTCACTGCTCACGTCTGTGCGTTTGTGTGTTTGAAGCAAAGCATATGACATTGTGAAAGAACACGAGTTCTGTTTAGCTAATGAAGTGTGCTGCTGGAGTGTGTTTGAAAAGACAGCTTTGTCAATCTTGCTCATGGATCTCTGTCTTTTTTGCAGGGTGACAGGGGCTTTGATGGACTACCTGGTCTTCCAGGGAACAAAGGACATAGAGTGCGTAGAGAACACCAAATTGCTTAATCAAATCACACAGTCTGTTTACTGCTCACTTGAGAGTTTCTCTTAGATGTGTCTAAACGCTCCGCTTCACTTTTAATAGATCTAATTTAGAATTCATATCATGTGCCATATCTTAAATGTGACACTCATGTGAACATTCCTCAGGGAGACAGAGGAAAACCAGGACCCCATGGTCCACCTGGAGAGCCCGGTCATAAGGTAACACAGATTTGCCTTTACTTCTATTCTGTTTTTCGGAGCTTTGTGCAACCCCCTAAATGAGTCTTTTATCAGATTACTACTAATCCGTTTAAAGATCCCCTGCACTGCCTCAGGTGTGTACTCACAAATCGCATAAAAGAGACAAGTCGTGCACTGTGTGGGATGTTCTCATTATGCAAAGTTGAAAAATGTATGCAGCAGCGATTCACATTGATCACAGCTTTCAAGAATGGGAATATTTTTGCATACATAACCCTTCTGACATCCTTCCTCAAAGACCAAAGGCCGGATCTCACTTATTCTTTCTACCGCAATGAAGATGATTATATTGGCAAACTTGTTGATTGACATTTCCTATTACAGGGTTCGGATGGACCTGTTGGACCAAGAGGGCAACCGGGAGAACCTGTGAGTGACACGACCCAACCCACAGACAGATACACATGCACATGGGTGCATAAACACATACACGTCTCTGACATCCCATGGGCAGGCCCGTGTTCCTGCTTGGCACAGCCTGATTAACGGTGGCTCAAGCACCATTTAAGTCTCGGCAGGTGAGCTGTGATCCATTGGGGCTCTGGCTGTTTAAATGGATCACCTAGAGTAGTAAGGGACTTGAGCACCATTACGGCGCAGTGCCTGCCGAGAGAGAGAGATGCTGTGGAGATAAATGCGGGGATGGAGATAGATGAGCTGGGAGATTGTTGAAGGGAAGAGATGAAATCCTGGCCTGCAAGATTATATTTCCATATCAATCACCTCCCTGGAGATCACAGATGTGGCTCTGGAACAGGTGGCTTGGCCGGTGTACAAAGACCAAGACTGACAAAAACAAAACACACACGCACACACACACACACACACACTAGAGGAAAGAGGAGGTTTACACACATGTTCGCATACACATTAGCACAGATGTGCATAAACCAGCTGTAATCTTTAGTGATATACTGTTCGATCATTAACACACTTGACCTTCATAACGTTAAT
>NW_015509630.1:14189-14552 GCF_001515645.1 Sinocyclocheilus grahami
GGTGTTACTGAAATGTTTAACTGCTGCGTTTTTGTGAAACAAAACCTTGTGTTTTGCTTTTAGGGAATTCAAGGCGTCGATGGTGTTCAAGGGGCAAAGGGCAACTTGGTGGGTCTATTATGAAGTTTCCCATGCATGTATTACACAATGTCTGCAGACCAATAAATCCCAGAATAGAGCATTGGGAGGTTTAGTATGGTTGTTCAAAACAACATGTCAGATATAACTATTGAGAAATAACCCATAGAGGGTCTGTTGCACTGGCAGACAGGGTAACAGATCCCTTGAGAACTGCAGAGCAAAGTAACTTCAAGCCTACATCCTTTCAATTGACATATGCTGCCGTTAAGTCATGTTGTAATG
>NW_015509631.1:0-624 GCF_001515645.1 Sinocyclocheilus grahami
TAAGTCCAATGTTGTGTGTGCCGTTTCTGCGATTGTAGGAATCCTGAATCCTGTCAGGAATCCTGTCACAGGAGTGGAAAGAGATGACAGACTCACAGATAAGGCCTCTGTCATTCTGTGTTTATTCAGCTGGGCTAAGCTGGCACGAGAGTTGTTTCTCTCTATGATTTAGCTGTTTTTATGTAAATGAATTAATTTATAAAATGTTGGTTGCTCTTCTATCAGCCATCCAGAGGGTTTGGTTAGGGTTCGGCATAGGGCACTGGGGTTGATATTGGGTTTAAGTTTAGGGTTTCAGTTTCAACAAAATATTTTGATCCTGAAAAGGTCACCCTAGAACATGCGTCTACATTAGCTGGACTAACTTGAAGAATACTTGTTTTGGCCTTATTGTAGCTAGAGATAGAACTCTACCAATGAGTGATTTGACACGTTATTGAAACAAGTTTAGCAAACAGTTTTGGAGATTTCGATCTTTCAACATTCAAATAAATAGCATTCTAGAAAATGGCAGATGTTATCAAGATGGCCGTCAGGTATAACCCTACTTCCATTTATGTATTAATATTTATGTATTAACAAAGTTTCGTGACAACTACAAACAGCTTGCAGGTTGGCTAATGA
>NW_015509631.1:3393-4550 GCF_001515645.1 Sinocyclocheilus grahami
GTTTTGTCCATACAATGGTGTCACTGTATGAGCAAAAACAGCTGAAACAGTCTTCAAAATATCATTTATTGTATCCCACAGAAACAAGTAATATTCACTGTAAATATGAGTATGATGTAAATGTGAGTATGATGATATATCATCATTTTGAAGGAGTAGCAATAGCATTGTGCCATGAGCTACAGTGAAATTCTTCAACATGTATGGTATTAATTTTCACTTCTCACTCATGTTTAAGTTCAAATCTGTAACCTTCACTCCATAAGCCATGGATCACAATGTGCTGTGGATTTCATACAGCAGTCTAAACACAATTAAATCTTGATTCGATCATTCAACAGTTTACATAACAGCCCTTCTGTTTATTGCTCCCAAATGAGTTCTCTCGTTTAGCAACATCAGATGTTCAATCTGATGAAAGACAGTGCCTGGAGAAATTGATTTCCTAACCCTTCTGTATCACAATCTGTTTTATCGGGGCACATTTCTGATGTTCATTAAAACATCTTTATGTGTGTTATCTAAGATTTTCCTCTCTTATGTGCCCACTTATGCTCTTCTCTATGATATGAGATAGGCCTCTTCAGTGCATAGTCTCATTTTGCTCTAAGCTCTGATAGGACGACTTTGACCTTTTGGATTTTTTTTTAACAGGCTACTTATAGTTCACAGTGCGATTGTTGCTTCCGAGGCGAATCCTTTTGTGTCTTCTCACTTCTCCTGCACCTCTCACAGTATCTCAAATTGTGACCCACAATTGCAGAGGCCAATTTAGTAGTGGAAAATTGATTCATACAATCCCTGGGGTCACTTACAAGTACCACCATTATACACTCTACCTGCCAAGCAATTCTATATGACTGATATGTAATGCATCACAGAATGGTGCCATAGCTCTCATATTGATGCATTCACTTCATATGTGGAGTTTTGAGAAGGTGTCGATGTCCCTCGTCGACATAGTGTTGAGAATCTGAAAGATTAAATGGGTTTTTATATCTATCCTTTCTTCCGTCCATCTCTCTGTCATGTACACCACCAGTCAAAAGTTTGGAATAATTAAGATATTTGAATGTTTTTGAAATCTTTTATGCTCACTGAGGCTGCATTATGCAATTAAAAATACAGTAAAGACAGCATTATTGTGAAATATTTTT
>NW_015509631.1:6860-7637 GCF_001515645.1 Sinocyclocheilus grahami
TTTATGAGTGTGTGTTCACACCTCACACACTCTTAACCTCATGCCAGCATGGTTCTGTAATAAACCAAAAAAGTGTTGGAAAAAGGTGTTGGGGTTAAATTAATGTCCTAATGGTTTTTAATATTTTGAATACTAAATGCACTCGAGGCCATGCTTTAAAAAATGTGAAGCAATGATGAGTAAACTGTAGTGCACAGCTTTAAGTAGCTTACTGTGTTAATATAACTAAATGAAACTGAATATGTTAATAATTAATGCAAATGTTATGCAAAGTAAAGTAGTTTGTTAGCCTGACTGTATGCTATTTAGAGAGTGCTGCTGATGAAACCTGGTTCATTAATATAGAATTCAACAGTATTGACCAAGTTATTGGCACATGGGCTGTATTTACAAAAGCTTCAAATGTGGTTCATCCAATCAGTATTGAGAACCAAAACAGAGATCTGTTTTATCATAGTACATTAATTATCTCTGTAAACCCAGATATATGAATAATAATAATAATAATAAAAAAAAAATAATGAACAAATCGAACAGTTTATTGAAATTTTAGACAAAACCTTAAAATTCAAAGATTTTTTATTTTTTATTCAAAGATAAAATTCAGAAAAAAACAACAACAAAAAAATTTTCATCATATTTGATACATCTGACTTTTTTGGCTCATATAGTATGACATAAGAGAATATAAAGCTCAGCTTGAGGAGAAAAAACAGCTCAATTTTATTCGGAGGCCCAAATTGAGCAAAAACATGTATTGGGTCAAAAGTAAATTAC
>NW_015509631.1:7995-9714 GCF_001515645.1 Sinocyclocheilus grahami
TTAAAAAAAAAAAAAAAAAAAAAAAAAGAGTAAAGATTTCACATTAAAAAGATATAGTGACATTGTATGATACAGTAGGCTTTATTGGGTTCAAGTAAATTTACCATTGGTTTAACATGCTTAGTAAGAATAGCCATTAGTAAGTTACAAGATGATCAGTGTTATTTTACAGTATTAGCAATGTCACTGCATTTTCAGTATAATCTTGATGGAGAGTTGCTCTTTGCTCTCATGTGAATTTATTTTGCAATCATATATATAATTCAATATTGGATTGGTCCATATGGAAGCTCTAGCTCTCAGAACTATTCATTATGATACAGAAACCAGAGCGGTTCATCCGTCTTGGTCTCAAGCACACAGATATGAAAACCCACATCCTTAATGAGTGATTGCAGGAGCAGTGAGAGTCTGTGTGGAGTGGTTCTGATGAGGCTAAAGCAGGAGCTGAATAGAGCCACTGTCCCTCCTCCGTTCTCCATCTGGAGGCTACTGACATCTTCACGCATCTGGCTGAAAGCCCAGAGACACTTGGAGTCAGTTAACTCTAATGAATTGTAATATTGTGCAATTTTAATCAGGGAGTAGTTTGGTATAATTATCATTTCTGGATAGGATTAGATGGCAATTAAATCCATGACTGAGAAATGGGAAAGAGGTCAGCTGTGGAGTGAATAGACAGACAGTGACGAAGTTCTTTTTGTTTTTGTCTTAACATGAAAATTGTTCTAAGGAAATAAAGTGGTTTTTCTCAGTCGGTTATTGGATTTGGTATGGTTGGATACAGTGATTCAGGATGTAATTATGCATGTCATTTCATGTTATTAGGTGACGTCTGGAATGTTTTTTCTCTCTCAGGTTGGTGACCCTCAAGTAAAATCAAATATCAAGGGTCTTAAGGTGGTTTGAGACAGTGTAGGTGATTGATTTGGCTGTTTACAAGCCTGAGAGTGTCTCTTCCTGTTCATTGTGGAATAGAGTGGTTTCAGGATTTGTTTGGCAGAGGTGAAATGTCACCCAGCATATGTTAGCGGAATGGTTCACGCAAGAATTTTGATAAGCTTGTAATCTGCATCAAATCTAATTTGCCCATGAGCATATTCAAACCTGCCGCATTTAGACAGTGATGCCAAATTCTACTGGTTCTTGTGTATCTAATAACTGCAACAAGTTTGAATACTCATAAATGAGCTACAGCAGAGGGGGAGATGATTAGAAAATGAGTGAAAGAAAAATCTAGAAACATATGCCAAGCTCTTAGAAATGTACTCTTTGTATTAAAATTGATTTCATGTGGTTTTGATTTTTTTTTTGTACCATTTTGAATAAAAATGTCAATTTAATGACTCAAGATGTCATGTGGTGTAACCATCAAGTAAAACGTAATAACCGATTTTCCTTACACCTTGAATACCCCCCCTCCCTTTATAAATATATATTTTGTAATGTAAAAAGTATTTTTTAACAAATAGCATGAATTATTAATTAATAATAAATATCATTCAGTTTTTGGTCACACCTTGCCTTGTCATAAAAAGGTCAAATTGTCTGATATTAACCTTGATTAATCCTGTATGTGATTTAATTTCCTGTTTTATGTGATATATATTCATATTTATGTGATTTGATATATATATAAATATGTACTGTATATATATATACACTGAACAAAAATATAAACACTTTTGTTTTTGCCCCCATTTTTCATGAGCTGAACTC
>NW_015509631.1:11321-11875 GCF_001515645.1 Sinocyclocheilus grahami
GGACTTGTTGTGCGACACCACTCTTTCAAAGGTGAAGCCTAACAGGCATTCTTGCTCTGAGACGCGTGGACTGAGCTACACACTCGCCAGTGAAGAGCTGTTGTGCCTTTGACCCTGTCTTTTAAAGTGCAGGGGCAAATTACATCCCGAGACAATAGAGCGCTGAAGTGATTATGTATTTTTGTAGGCCAACACGGAAGTTAGCATCACCCTGGTTCCCTCAACAAAAACCCAATAGGATTTTGCCACTGGCTATTGCAGAAAATAAGCTCTGTGACCAGCATGCATGATTCTTACATGTTTTGTTCATCATGATAAATGAACAAATTTTATGAATTTTGAAGCTTAAATACAATCGCCAGATGTATAAAGCTAAACATAGGCTATAAACAAACTATACTACAGTCGCATGACTTCAACTTCAGACTGATAATATGAATCTTCAAACTGATTATATGAATCTGAAATAAATTCAGAATTTCTGGTATTTCACCAAAAATCTATTCGAAAACCTATTGGCATCAGGACGATGGAACCATAAATGCTAAAAAAAA
>NW_015509631.1:12764-14543 GCF_001515645.1 Sinocyclocheilus grahami
TGACTTGACTTGACTTGACTTACTCACCGTCATGCCATTCCAAACCTGTATGACTTTCATTGTTCTGTGGAACACAAAAGAAGATATTTCGAAGAACTCTGATTTCACGGATTCCACTGATTTCCATTGTATGGACAGCAAACTCTCAGACATTCTCAAAATGTTTTCCACAGAAGAAAGAAAGTCGTACAGGTTTGGAATGACAAGAAGGTGAGTAAATTATGTCAGAATTTTCATTTTTGAGTGAACTGCTGAGCATAAATGAAATGGGCACTAATAAAACATCTACTATATGCTATAAAGAAATATTTCGGTTTTTAGAACCAAAGTTATGTGCAGTTACATTATCTACCAGCAGGAGTTAATAAGGCCATGCTAACCATGCTAACACTGACCCTGTGTTTTTCATAGCTCTGGAAATTTGAATGTGTTAACGGTTGATAAGAGTTGTCTAATTGGCCTATTTTGTCAAAGCAGTGCAGTCTGTGTTTTGTTGTCACATAGATAAAAGTTTGTGGTTTTTCAAGGCTGTTCACGGTGTTGCTGCCTCCCACATATCCCTCCATTCTCCCACTCGACATTAAGCTTCAGACTTCTGGAGAAGCAGGATGTTTACTGCTATTCTACAGCAAGCCTTTGTTACAACTGTCTGCGTTTTTCGTCCACTTCTCCTTGCACCCCCCCGTCCTTTAATTTGGCGCAGGGTTGGGGGGGATCGCGTCAGGGACCGGTGCGGTGGCCGCGGCTGTGTGATTAGAGCGAGAGTGCTTCTCTGCAGGACTCTCTATTTTATATTCATCAAAAGCTCTCGCTTTGATTTGCTCCTCCTTGACGTGTGGCGGCGCAGGCTGTCGCACTGCTGCTGAGGAAATCATGCGCTTACAATGTCCCAAACCCCTCCTCCCCCAATTCCCTTTCTTAGCCAGCTCCCTCACATCCCCCTCCCACCCAAAAGACTCCTCTGCCCAGCCCTCAGGCTGCCCTGCCATCTTATTAATTTCTCTATTATTACTAATATCGCCTTTTTCCCTCAGATGGGCCGACTTTGTCCAAGGTCACTGTGAAAGATTTGTTGAGCTGAAACTTAAAATACTCCCCTGTTACACTCAAGCCCACATATATTGGCTTAATTTAGATCTTTGGTGTTGTACATTTCATGGTGAAGGTGATGTTCTCTTGCCTTTTTTTGTCTATGTGTCAGTCACATTGAAAGGGAATTCACAAAATATGTATTCTGCTTGCTTCTTATATGCATATTCAGGCATTATTTATATTATTAATATGAGCCTTGAAAACACACTGATGTGTTTTTATATATTTTTTAATCATGATCTTTAGCCATTTGACATGTTTAATATACATTAGAGAGAGATTCAAAAGGTAGGATATGGAAAAAGAGGGGAAATGGATCAAGAATTGAATATACGTATCAGACTCAGAGCATATATGCTAAACACTTTGCCCTGGTTCCAGCTGAATGTTACTGAATTTATTCAAACCCCACAGTTTTGTTGACATTTTGCTTTTCAGAGCAGTTTTTGGCATTTGCACTATTTTTATTACCAGGGGACTGTTTTAGAGTAGACCGGAAACACTTGCGAGAAAAGGGCAGAATGGGACTGGAAAATGACCAGAGTCATATCCAAACACATCAAAGTTCATTGGCAACTAGGTCTCATTTTCAGAGCAGTCATTCTGTAATAGGGCTGTAAATAAATTAATTGACTTAGTTAATTACAGTGGTGTGAAGTAACGAATTACAAATACTCACGTTACAGT
>NW_015509632.1:0-611 GCF_001515645.1 Sinocyclocheilus grahami
TATCAATCAATACTTTGTAAAATGTATTATATTCTTGTTATAGAACTCATGTCCAAATTATACTCTGCAAGAGCAAGAAAATAAAAAAAGATAACATGTTGATTTATGTATTGGGAGGAGAAAGATAGCAACACCCCGAGCTAAGACAATATCTAATTGGTCAAGACACCATTTGGGATGTGTCCCACAGCCCGGTTTAAAAACTCAGGACACCATCAAATTATGCTTTTAGTCATCGCTTTTTGCCGTTCCTTTGGCTTTTAGCAATGCTTTTTGCCATTGCTTTTAGCTTTTGCTTTTTGCATTAGGGCTCTTAGCCATGCTTTTTGCCATCACTTTTTGTGTTCTTCGAGTACTGTTCCAGCTTGTTTCGGCCTGCACGGCCGCTGCTACTTATCCACGATGAGAAGAAAAACCATCTAGTCTCGTTACTGTTATTCCTTTACTTCAGTTTCTTTTCTTTTCATTGAGAGCTTCGCATTCTGAGTCAAGTTTTGCCACAGCGCAGTGTCTCCGAGTCCAACTCCGACTGTGCTTGCATCAAAACTTCAACCAGCCTACAACTCCACATCTTCAGCCAACGCCCAACCATTGGCTTCCCAAGACGTCAC
>NW_015509632.1:1741-2795 GCF_001515645.1 Sinocyclocheilus grahami
TTTCAAAATGCTCTCGAGGTACTTTGATGTCATACACCGATCGGTGTCGATCCTGGGAAAATGGCACGTATGGTCACCCTAACATTATCCACTGAAATTGTGTACTTTGCTGGTTATATAAATACATAATTTTAAGTGTGTTATAAGACACTATACCAGTATTAAGATACTATCTTTATACCACGTAGCCTATCTCTTGACTGTTAGCACTGACATGTAGGCTAAGCATCTGCATCTAGCTACATTTTTAATCTTAGCATCATCAGCTACATTTATTAATCACTTAAAGCTTCAAAGTTCAAACATATTAATTAAACTGTTGAGACTAAGATTTGTGATTGGATAAGCCGAGTTGAAGCCATTGTAATAGGCTAGCGTATTGTATATTTGTTAGCACACATTCTTGCTAAGCTTCGGTGTTGCTTATGCACAATAAAACCTACTGTTAGACTAATGAATTATGTTTTTTGGAAGAAGCAACACACTCTCATGGTAATTTTTAACTAATTTATGTTTTGGTGAATTAGTGGGTAATACATTCTATTTATTAAAATATAATTAAAATATAATTTCATTTATATGTTTTCATACAATTTGCTTGTGCCCCACTTAACAGTATGATTATGGCATGGACTCTATTTTTTCCTAAAAAATTGCATAAATGTATACAAAATCACCACCTTGTAAAATAGTTACGTTTTCTCATGAGTGTTGGTTATTGTTTATAACAATTAATGATTAAATGTAACTGTTTATTAGCATTTATCTTTATTGCACACTAGAACACCCATTTTACTCTGGTAAAATCAAAGTAACACACATATTTATTGCTTTATTAAAACTGCCATGGCAGTTTTAGCTTTGCACTCCTCACCCTTTTTTCAGCAAAGTCAGCAGAAACTGTCACTCCTTCTCTTCCATTGCGTAAGGGGTTGTGGGAAATATTATCTAAACAAGTCTTCAGAAAATCCAATAATAGCATACCATCTGGGTAGCTTTGGCATGCTATTTCCAACGTACTATGATCTGGGACATGCTAATTCCAATCTCGCGT
>NW_015509632.1:3457-4426 GCF_001515645.1 Sinocyclocheilus grahami
CTCCTTAGCTGTTAGCCTGTTAGCATGAGTGGTTACTTAAACTTAGAGTATCTTTTTTTCTTCTTCTTCCTAAGATTTTATGGTGGGATTCGTCCCGCATGGATCAAAGACTTCCAAAGTGTCAGTGCCACTTCGCTGTGTTTACACCACTTGATTCATAATTATTTTCCAATTTGTTTTCCCAAAAGTGCTTTTATTTGTCACATTCCTAATGCACATTATGGTAATACTGGCCCCTGTGGAGACGATGACAGGCCTACGATTCAGTTTCTCTATGCAGGTCTCTCTCTTTCTCAGCTTTGATCGCTTCGGTGCTGATGCCACAGAGCCTATTTGAGTAATTAAGCCCAATCATTGATCTAATTAAAGAAAGTAGGAGTTGTGTCAGTGGAAGCACCTCTTTAATAGGGTCCAGTGCATTATGGAGGACGATAAACAACCTGATAGAAACCGTGATTTGTGTTCAATAAAAATGCTCTAGCATTCCTCAAGTTGCCTTCCATTTGTGTAGTATGAAGCGACTGCAAACAAATATATTAATATTTTATTTCATATTTAATATTTCAATATATATATATATATATAGAATGTTCATTCATTAAATTATTTTCTCCAAAACTATAAAAAATCCATATAACTGTATATTCATATTAAAATTTAATGTTGAAATTTAATCATTTAAAAAACTTAAGGGTTTAGAATAAACACACAAACATACATGAAATCATTCAGACATTTGAGGCAGTTAGAATTTTGTATATTTTTTAAAAGAAGGTTCTTATGATCACCAATATTATTGCCGTTTCTTTTTTTTTATATTCTTATGTTTATCTTTTATTTATTTCAAATCTGAATTTTCGGCAACCATTACTCCAGTTTTCAGTGTCATATGACAATTAAGAAATCATTTATAATATGCTTATTTTGTGCTCAATAAACATTATTATTATTATTATTATTATTATTATT
>NW_015509632.1:5255-7343 GCF_001515645.1 Sinocyclocheilus grahami
TGAATACTTTCCGTACCCACTGTATATATATATATATATAAAATGCAATTCATGTATAGTGTGCCTTGAATTCATCTTTTATTAATGTAAAATAATTTTGGCGGGATATAAGGCCAAGAATGTCCTAATGTAATATTTAAGAAGCTTAATTAAAATAATGTCATTCTGATTTAAAAAAAAAAAACATTTTTAGAAGATATTTAGCAGAATGTCCAAGCTGCTTCCTTTCACTTTTACTTTAGCTGGGCCATTTTGGCAAAATTTCGTGTTACAAAGAAGGAAGGCAGACAAACAGGTTTTAAAAGACTTGAGGCTGAGTAAATGATGAAAGACTTTTTTTTAAATTTCAGGTTAATTATGCCTTTAAAAATTGAGAGAATCAATGGTTAGTGTGGTTGTGTGTTCTCATAGCAAAGCTAATGTCTTTTGCCCCAAAATGTAATCTCGTTTTAGGAGATCCATCAGCTTCTCTCACTCTCTTTCTCTCTCTCAACAAAGTAAAAAAAAAAGAAGGAAACTGTGAACAGAGGCAGTATCGATCGAGCTGAGAGAGAGGTCAGAGGTGAATGAAATGTTGATTTGACACCTGGTCGTTGCTCCCTCCCTTTCTGTCTGGAGGGAGGAATGAAGGGTAAATCAAAACAGTGGGAGATCTCTCACAACCATTTAATGTTGGAGTGGGTTGAACCTTCCCTTCCATCCTCAAGCGAATATCAGTCCATGTACTGTACCAGCCAGTGTGTATTTTTACTAGAGGAGAGGAAGGGAGGGAGGCTTAAATTGATTGCTGGTTAAGTTGATAGACAGTTGGACAAACTACTTGCAACATAAAGAAACAAACTAATGTAAATATTTGGCCATGGCAGTGCAAAATGTCATCCTGTTGTATTTATCATACAGTCTTGTGCTTGTAATGTAACTCCGATACTCCAGGTGGTGATAAAGTTATCTTCAAATGTCTGTTCCATTAAACCAGATCTGTTGTTATTCTAGTATGTAACTATATTGATTATTTCACTTACTTGCTCAGCAACTGATGTTCTGTCTTGGCAATAGTTGTCGTGAAATTTACAGCTGACAATAGAAGACCATTTATGCTATTGTTTGCTGTGGACCTCATACGCTACTGTATATTTAATCTGGTGCAAATAAAAATGCAAAAAATTGGCTTCTACCCTGACTAAGGTCCATAGCACCCCTTGTGGCGATGCTACGAATGCAGCAAGTACTTACAAAATGCATTCTGACACGTCAAAAAGTAACAGGATATGAGTTGAATTTGCATACTTGCTTCATGTGTTTACACAAAGTACATTTTGAGACTAAAACAGATAGGCTAATACAATATAATAAACATGCTAATGTTAACTGGACAGAGCTTAATGCATAAACAAATGAAAAATGGATGTAACGGAACAAATAAACCCAGCAAAACAAATAAAAAAGAAATAGTACTAAAAGTAGTAAAATCTCTGTTTTTCTGCTCAGAGGCAGGGTTATGTACTCGGACCTTTGTTTTTCTCATCTGAGATGCGTATCCTGAGGTGTGGTTGGGATTAAGTTTGCGTGTGCAGTTTTTCTAACCCTGTTAGGGCTGCATTAAGGAGTGAGTAATCTCTTCACACGCAAGTCCTCGCTCTCTTTCATTAGCCAGCAGTGCTGCCCGGATCTATAGCACTCTGCTGCTCCATATGAAACCCAGACCTGTCCAATCAATATGCCCCAAGGCCACAGTGAGGGCAGAGGCTGAGGAGGATGAATCCTAATTTGATGAAATACGCATTTCGGATCGCTCCGGATGCTTGCAGGCCTGGGGTAATTGTCAACAAATTCATCTTTAAGGCCGGGATTGCTTTCAATTAGGGATGGACCTTCTGTTTAGCTGTTTGTGGACCACTGCTCACCTCTCACCAAGTCTGAGAGAGAAGAAACACTCACACACTCACACTCTGGCAATATAGAGTCTCATCAGGATGTGGTTATTGCTCTGAAAGGTGCATTTATGATTTGGCAGGCTTTAACTGTGAGCAAAGCCAAAGTGGTGCTTCTAACCGTACTAGAGAGTTTAATGGACTCTTAAAATATCCT
>NW_015509632.1:7968-9369 GCF_001515645.1 Sinocyclocheilus grahami
GGCAGAGCAGAATTGTATTGGGTCTCCTGTGAAAAGAATCTTGCGATGCCACTGGTAACTTCTATAAACTGTTTCCATATTTGTCTCTATTGAGTGCTTGTAAACTTCTCAGCAGAATTAAAAATACATAAAAAATGATGTCTGCTACAGTCTGGGTGTTTCAAAGGTCTTGGATTAAAGTGTGACTACTTTCAGGAAGCTTTTCCGTTTTCGTGAGACAGACAGATAGGTGGTCGTCTCAGGATGGCTCTAGCGTGTTTTGACTGGCATTTATGAAGAATACAATGAGTCAGGGAGTGGTTCACTTCTGTTTGCAGTGTGATGATCCATTGATTTGCTGTCTTTCTCTTCTGCAGGGACGTACGGACCAGATACAGGGTGGGCGGCAACTTTTCCTGAGTGTCAGGAGAGAAACCAATCACCGATCAATATAGCCGACCAAGACACTAAGGTCTCAATGGAGTACCAGGAACTCACGCTGGACGGGTTTGATGCAGAGTCATCCAACAAGACATCAATGAAGAATACAGGCAAAACCGGTAAATACACACTGTCTTTTGGGGATAGTTCAACATAAAAAAAAAAAATGCATCGATCCATCATGTCATCAAACATAAGGACACATATCAGAATGTCCTGGCTGTTACATAAAAGTGAATGGGGTTTAAATTGGGCCATACAATTAGCCAAAAATCATCTAAAGCCATGTAATAGCATTGTTTAAAGACAAGTATTTAAGTGCCTATTTGTAATTTTCCTTTTTAAAATATTTTTTATAAATATTTTTAGAAAGTTTTTATTAGAGACTGTAAAGGGTGACTGAACATTTTTGGAAGGGAGAGGAAATGTATTCAGGATTTGTTGCAGGCAGGATTCTAACCTTTCCCATGTGATCACCAGTGCTCAATGTGACAGTAGTGCATGCCAGTGGCAGCATCGTGCCTTTGACCACTACAAATTATAGGTTACATTGAGTGGAACTGTTCAACTGTCATACTTTCAAGCTCTATCAAACTTTTATGGTGTAATCTCCCCCCACCTGAACTTTTCACACCCAAATTCAGTTTTCATGCTACAGTCTTGCACCATTAAGCCGTACTTCAGCAGAGCATATTGAGGAAGTAAACACAGACACGAATTGCCCAGCGTTTCCCTCCTTAACATAATCCGTGCAGAGGAAGACAAATGTCCCGCTGTTGTCCCATGAATAATGGAGAGCTGCTCTGCTATTTATAACTGACACATGAGTGTTTTATCAGCTAAATAATCACCTGGAACAGGGCGGCACAATAAACCTACAGACCTGGCACCTCTGAATAATGCATGACTCAATCAATGTTTTAAATCATTTTCTCTATAGATGACTACAATGTCAAGTGACCCTTGACCTTCTCACCTTGA